>NC_053501.1:54811796-55111796 GCF_905171775.1 Rana temporaria
GTATTTAAAGCCCAACCCCTGCTTTCCCAAAAGGAACTACCCCCCCAAACCCCCCCCTTTTTTTTCCCCTTACCTGAGCCTTTCTTACCTGAGCCTGATTGTTCCAGCGACGGGAGACGAGCACAGCAGCTCCAGCCGTTAATTTCGGTTCCTCATTGGATAGATTGATAGCAACAGGAGCCATTGGCTCCCGCTGCTATCAATCAAATCCAGTGACACGGGGTGCCCCCGTGGAAAGCGGTTCACCGTGGGGGCACTCAAGAGAAGGAAGAGCCAGGAGCACCACCGGGAAACCCCAGAAAAGAAGGATCAGGACCACTCTGTGCAAAGAGGAGGGAAGTAGAACATTTAAAAAAAAAAAAAAAAAAAGTAAGCTTTACAAGCTCACTTTAAGGCTCCATGCACACTGAAGCTAAAAAAAGCTATAAAAAAAACGCCAGTAGCTTTGCAGGGAGCCTTTTAGCGTTTTTGCAATGGATTTAATCGGTGTAGCTTTTTTTTTTTCAATGGATAAAAAAAAAATGCTAAAAACCGCTGGCGCCGGCATTTTTTTTTTTTTTTTTTTTTTTCATTTTTCATGTTTTTTCCCCGCCGAAAACTGGCATATGAAAACAAATTTCAGGCGTGTTGCACGACCGCGCAATTTTAATTTAAAGCGACGCAGTGCTGAAAGCTGAAATTTTCTCCTGGGCAGGAAGGGGGTATATGTGCCCAGTAAGCAAGTGGTTAAAATTGTATTTCCTCCAGTATATTGTGGGAATTGGCAGCAAAGCTTAAACATACCAAAGCCTTGAACATTTGCAATACATTGTGGAATCTGAGCTGTTAACATCCTTAGGCCACATACCAACAAAGACTGCGAGTCACGAGCTTTTTCTGTTGCCTATTAGGTCTGTTTAACACTAGTGCAATTTCGGATGCGATTTCAGTCGTATAGAATAGCATGACAATGGAAATCGCAAAACCCAGCAGGAGCTACAGATTATAAAAGGCCCTTCACACCAAGGAGTTTTTCAGGCGTTTTAGCGCTAAAAATAGCGCCTAAATAACGCCTGAAAAAATCCTGCCCCCCAGTCTTCAGTGTGAAACCCGAAGGCTTTCACACTGAAGCGGTGCGCTAGCAGGCCCGCTCCAAAAGTCCTACTAGCCTCATCTTTTGGAGCGGTGTGTTTACTGCTCCCATTGAAATCAATGGGACAGCGCGGCTATACGGCTGTAGCAGCGGTTTGCAGACGGTTTTAACCCTTTCTCGGCCGCGATGGGGGGGGGGGTTAAAACTGCACCACTAGCGTCTTAATATCGCGGCAAAAACGACGATATAGCGGGTCTAAAAATAGCGCCGCTATACCGCCAGCGCTCCTTCCGCGCCCAGTGTGAAAGGGGCCCAAGTGTAGCAATATGGTTACATTTAATTAGAGTACAACATTTAGCAACTCACATGATTAAAAGAGGCCCATCTAAGTATGCAGACATCCGGGGTAAAGCGATCCACATACACCGTCGTCCTCACCGCTGTCAGTCTGTAATTGTGACTGGGAAGACTACCCTGCAGTAGAGCGATCTGAAAGCAAAGCTTGAACCGCTCGTGGAAGGGACGACATCAATGGCGGTGAGGAGAATGTGAGTTCTAAATGTTGTACCTTTTTATTAAATGTAATCGTATTTCTACACTTAGAAGCACCTCTCTTCTATTTTATACTCAGTTGTGACATGACACTACTCTTATATCAAGACATCGCTTGTATATCAAGTCAAAATTCATTAAACAATTTAGCTCGTCTTTCAAAATGCTCTCCGACCAAGTTGCTCTTAAACCAAGGTTTTACTGTACTTATTAAAAATAAAAAAGAATTTAAAATGTCAATTAACCCTTTAAAAGTGAACTCATGTCAAGATGCAAGTGTCAAAAAAGCGAACTATTGCATGCTTGAAGGTGAGAACGGTCCCTCCTGTTTGTTTACTTTTTTGGGACGTTACAGTAATTATTTCTCATTTAAAATGCATGACAACAGTGAGCAATATGATAATGGTATTAAAGCAGTAACATGAGTTTCTTGATCATCAGGCTTGGCCTGCTAGTGAGAATGTTGGTGTAACTGTATGTAGCACAGTCATAGTATATAGTGCTGAGGCAATGAAATGCATTACAGCTGTTGGACAACAGTTCCTAGCAGACTTTACCAGCCTGTGTGGGTTTTTCTTATGGTCCTCTATAAATATCAGCTTTGTATTTTTTCTGTTGTGATATGATCTCTTTAAATAAAATGTGTTGAATCTCCTTCTTTCTTCTGCATCCTGACCAGTTGATTATTTTCTCATGACTAGGTGCTGGTTGTCATATCTGCCCCTTGGCTTACCTTCATCCAGGAAGATGTGCCAGCAAGTATCTGCAGGGAAAAGTCTGTGGCATAAAGTCTGGTCTTCAGGAAGGAGTGGAGTATTAGTGTTACTACTTTCCTATCTACCTTATAGTTTCAGCTCAGGTAAGTGCATTCTTGTCATTGGCAAGTTACAACTACTCATATCTGCACAGGATCAACTTACAATCACATCACCTCACATTGCATGGGGGGAGGGGTCCTTTTTATATAGAAAATAGTTGGGAAAACCTTTGTAAATAATGCGTTGGCGCTATCAAGGGTTCAGCATAACACTGAAGTTGTCTGAACAAGACAAATGTCAGTTTTTTTTTACTAAAGCTGATCAAAGACCTAAAAAGATGGTCTGGAAGCGTCTGAGATTTGAACCATGTATGGGCAGGCTAAATGTACCAAGCTGATCAATTTGTCAACTTGGTTACAACCAGCCTGCCAGGTCTTACATGCAATTATCCCTAGCGGCTGGTATAGCAGCTAGCAGTAATCACTGTGTCTTCTCCCGGTGGGGGTGGCTTCCCCCAACTCCCTTCAGGAGAATATAGTGACTCGGCAGGAGGGATTCTGCTGTTAACCGGTTAACGACCGCCCACTGTATATATACGTCCTGTTTTTAAAGATGGATATCTGGGTAACGGCAGCAGCTGCTGCCACAACCAATATATCCATCTCTTCAGTGAGCGGTCCTGTAAACGATAACGGCGGTCTCTGTGGCGGATTCGCCGCAAAATTGCTGTTATCGGTGGCGGTAGGGCCCTCCCACGCCCTCCGCCGCTTACCAGAGCCGTCGGTAGCGGCGGAGGCGATCGGGTGCTGCTGCCTACTGTGTGAGGATGCGAGTGAGGGCAAGATGGCCCCCACCCGTCCCCATAGCATTGCTGGGCGGAAGTGACGTCAAAACGTCAGTCCCGCCCAGCGTCTTAAAGAGACATTTGGTTTTTTTTTTTTTTTGTTGTTTTTTTTTAAATGACCAAATTTCCTTGATACCCTTTTTATAATTTTTTACACTGAAATAAAAAAAAAAATAAGAAAACAACTTTTTTTTTTTTTTTTTTAAGCTCCCCGTCCCGACGAGCTCGTTGCTGAAGCGAGCGCATACGCGAGTAGCGCCCACATATGAAAACGGTGTTCAAACCACACAAGTGAGGTATCGCCACGATCGTTGGAGCGAGAGCACTAATTCTAGCCTTAGACCTCTGTAGCTCAAAAAATGCAACCTATAGAATTTTTTAAACGTCGCCTATCGAGATTTTTAAGGGTAAAAGTTTGACGCCATGCCACGAGCGGGCGCAATTTTTAAGCGTGACATGTTGGGTATCATTTTACTTGGCGTAACATTATCTTTCACAATATATAAAAAAAATGGTCCAAATTTATTGTCTTATTTTTTAATTAAAAAAAGTGATTTTTTTTTCCAAAAAAGTGCGCTTGTAAGACCGCTGCGCAAATACGGTGTGACAAAAAGTATTGCAATGACTGCCATTTTATTCTCTAGGGTGTTAGAAAAAAATTATATATAATGTTTGGGGATTTTAAGTAATTTTCTAGCAAAAAAAACTGTTTTAGTCTTGTAAACGCCGAATCTGAAAAACACCTTCTGTCCTTAAGTGGTTAACAGTGTCTGTGTTGATGGTGGAATTGAGCGAATTTCTTTCCTGCATCCTGTGGTTGCAGGAATTTTCACAGTGTATGGCCCGCTTTAGGGACTAGTTCTCCATCAGGCACACCTTGCTGTTGATTGACAGTGCACAGCAGTGGGTGGATCCATATTCAGTCCAGTAGCAGCTTTCAATACGCCCACCGCCATTTGCTGTCAGTGAAAAGTAATGCAGACCTGATGGAGAACGTTCTCATTCCCTAGCAGGTTCTGCTCATGCAGTGCTACAACCGTGGGGGACTAGGGTCCCATCAGGTCCACTTTCCATCTGACTCATCAGGTATCTCCAGTAACCTTCAGATCTTTTGTGTATATTTGGGCTGGGGAATAGAGCCCTGTATATCCGTATGCAAGCTCAGAGCTGGTCTTAATTACAGCCTGTTTCCTAATCTGTTAACTGGCTGTAATTCTTTAAGAATCTGTTGCTGCTGTAGTGACAGGTTGTTAAAGGGTCACTAAAGGAAAACATTTTTTTGGCCGAAATGACTGTTTACAGGGTATAGAGACATAAAAGTTAACTGATTCCTTTTAAAAATGATTAAAAATAGATTAAATTCAATCATATAATGTGCCTCTAGTTTCACTTTCGGTTTTAAACTGGTTTCATGTTTTTGTGAAGTAAAGAGACCCACAGAACAAAAACAAACAAATCCAGGGCAGTGTTTTTCTTTTTAAAATTAATCTGATTGGTTCTGAGGAGTTTAAGACACACAGCAATGACAGCTTGGACCACCGTGAAAATCTCCCAGTACCATGGTTATAAGGAAACAGGCAACCAGGAAGTGTGGAGATCACAGCAGAATTACAGCTACTTCAAAGCAAAAACGAACAATGAGGACATGAAACCAGTACTGCAGTAAGGTAAAGGAAGCTATTTAGCTAAAAAAAAAAAAAAATTCCTTTAGTGACCCTTTAATGTGGGAGTAGTTGGCACTACCTGAGTTTGGTGCACATGTTGGTAATTTTACCAAAACTAGTACAAATCCTCGTCTGAATGCTTGATTGGTGGAAACGACTACCGAAAGATATTTGTATCTGCGTTATGGATTTCCCCCTGGAGCATTTGTTTGAATGGAAAAGTCTGCATTTGCCCTGTTTTTCCGGCATTGCAAACATCTCCAATAGGACATGCTGAGTTCAGAGCAGTCAAGCCTAGCCTGAAAACGATCACCCACCTTCATCATTATGATAAATGACAATCTGCTGATCTGTATTGTTGCCTAAATATCTCATAACATCAATACCGTATTTTTTCCAAGGTGCTTTGTGAACTTGGCAATACAAGGTATAGCAATCCGAGGTACTATTCTGTTACCCAGTACTTGGTCATAATGCTGTCAGCTGATGCTCTTATTTCTTAAGCTGTTAAAACTCTGCAGTGATGAATTAAACAATTTGGAGACTATGGGGATTATTTACGAAAGGCAAATCCACTTTGCACTACAAGTGCACTTGAAATTGCACTTGGGAGTGCAGTCGCTGTAAATCTGAGGGGAAGTTCTGCTGATTTTATCATCCAATTATGTGCAAACTAAAATGCTGTTATTTTCCTTGCATGTCCCCCCTCGGATCTACAGCGACTGCACTTCCAAGTGCATTTTCAGTGCAATTTCAAGTGCACTTTGCAGTTGTAGTTTGCAGTTGTAGTGCAAAGTGGATTTGCCTTTAGTCGATAACCCCCCTATGGTGTGTTGGTGGTAAATAGTTTATGACCTTTTAGAGAAGTGTCATGAGTTTTATTATTAGGGCTAGAAAAAATCTAGAAGGCTACTTTCACGCTGGAGTGCTTTGCAGGCGCCATAGCGTTAAAAAAAAAAAAAAGCGCCTGCAAAGCACCCTGAAAGAGCCACTCCTTTACACTCCAGAAACGCCCAAAAAAGTCCTGCCAGCCGCATCTTTGAGGCGCTGTAGGAGTGGTATATACACCCCTTTCAAAGCACCCCTGCCCATTGAAATCAATGGCCAGCGCTGCCGGCAAAGAGCTTTGTGGGCGGTTCTGACCCTTTTTCGCCCGCTAGCGGGGTTAAAATCGCCCTGCTAGTGGCCAAATAGCACAGCAAAAACTACGCTAAAGATGGACAACACCCCAGTGTGAAAGTAGCCAAACTAGAAGATTGTAAAGAACAAGCATCATCCAAAGCAGCTGCTTCAAAGGTTATTGATCAACGGTACAAATAAACATTTGTCCAGGTTGAATTATGTAAAGAAATCCCTGAGGTTAGATTCTTGCAAGGTGCGTCATAGAATACCTGACAGGTTAAGCCAGTTACACTTCTATTTCTTATCAGGTATGTTTTACAGCTTTATATAGCTTTTGTTTTTCTTAATGTGGAATATTCAAATAATATTTAAAGTAATACTCTGTTATACAGCAGCAATAAATAGTCACTTGCCTGACCCTTGAAATACATTTGATTGCTTCTCACAGTTTCTCTGGTCATCCAGCTTGGCAGGGGCAATATCTTTTTAGATCCTGATCAGTTCTGGCTGGTGAGCTGTTGACTCTCTGGGGAGTGTCAATGTCATTACAGGCAAGTGTGAATCCATACTTAAAGTAGTAGAATGGCCTTTTCTATGGGAGGTACTCAGAAGAATAGGGTTTCCAGTAACATTTATTAAATGGGTACAAATAATATATAGAAAACCTATGTCAGCGGTCAAATTAGGGGGGAAAACTGTCATCCTTTTTTCATCTGCACAGAGGCACAAGACAGGGCTGCCCTCTCTCTGCCACTTTTTGCAGTAGTAATAGAGCCAGTGGCAGAGGCTCTGAGGACCTCACAAGACATCCAGGGACTCCGAATAGGGGGCTGGAGGAGAGGGTAGCCCTGTATGCTGATGATTTGCTGTTATCTCTAAAGGATGCAGGCCCATCATTGAAGGGAGCCCTAGAGCTACTGAATGTCTTCTCAGGTTTTACAGGACTTAAAGCGGTGGTTCACCCTAAAAACTACTTTTTCTTATTCCACTGCCTCCCCACATTACAATCCGATTAAGGCTCTTATTATTTTTTTCATGCTGTACATACCTTAGTACAGCATATTCACCCGTGCATCCGGGTTGCGAGTCCCGCGGGAGTGGGCGTTCCTCACATGTGTGTGTGATTGACGTTTTGCCCAAAAACGAGCTCCCCCCCCCCCCGTCGCGTAAGCCGCGTCACGATTGGCGAAAGGAGCCGAACGGCGATGCGCATGCGCAGTATAGCGCCGACTCGCCGTTCTGCTCCTTTCGCCAACCGTGACGCGGCTTACGCGACGGGGGGAGCTCGTTTTTGGGCAAAACGTCAATCACCAGCATGTGAGGAACGCCCACTCCCGCGGGACTCGCAACCCGGATGCACGGGTGAATATGCTGTACTAAGGTATGTACAGCATGAAAAAAATAATAAGAGCCTTAATCGGATTGTAATGTGGGGGGGCAGTGGAATAAGAAAAAGTAGTTTTTAGGGTGAACCACCCCTTTAAAGTGAACTGGGATAAATCACTGTTATTTGCTATTGATCAAGGTGCGAAGGATACAGCAACCCCAAATCTTCCACCAAGATGGGTAACAGAGTTTAAATATCTGGGCATAATATCACGCCAGGCTGAGGAATTCAAAAAGCTAAATTTACACCCAGTGCTGCTGGAATATAAGAAAAAACTAAAGATATGGGAAACTCTTCCTTTGTCTCTTTTGGGACGTATAAATTTAATAAACATGAAGATTCTTCACAGGCTGCTATATTTGTTTAGAAATTCACCACAATGGTTACCAAAAAGTTTTTTCACACCGCTACATTGTGTCTTATCCTCATTCATATGGCAAAATAAAATGGCTAGAATAAAATTAAAAACACTTATGCGTCCAGTGGAACGGGGGGGGGGGGGGGGTTAGCATTTCCAGACCTATATAAATATTATCTTGCAACAATTATCTGGTGACAATAAGAAGATGGCTGAATCCAGATTGATATGATCCCGCTACAATGGTGGAGGCGGCAGTGGTCCAGTCTTTGGAGGCACTGCAGGCATTACCATTTCGTGGGTTAAAATGTAGGCGAGATTTAACTCCGTCAATGATAACAGTAAGGGTATGGAAAGTGGGTATAGCAAGAGAGGGTAATCTAAAAACAGATATATCCCCAAATACTCCATTATGGAGAAATCCTGAATTGGTACATTTAACTTCCATTCAGGACCCTAGAGCATGGACAAAATTTGAAGTAAAAAAAATATCACAAGTAATATATGAGGGAAAAATATCCTCATTTGCAAATATGAGAGAAAAATGGAATGTGCCGGAGAATTATTTTTTTTAGACATATGCAGTTGGTAGCCCAATTTCCTGATGGCATCCCGCAGCTAATAGAAACAGGCCTAGAACAACTGGTGAGAAAGAGAAAGGGTCGATCTCAACGCTTTACACCCATTTAGTAACAACAGAACCATCAGATATGAATAAATGATGTGAGTGTTGGTTGAGAGATGTCCCAAAACTGTCATCAGAAAATTGGGGGGAGATATATAAATTTCCATTTCAGATTTTAGTCTCACTTCGAGACAAATTAATCCAATTTAAAATAACACATAGGAGTTATTATACACCGGATAAATTGTTTAAAATATTTGCATCAAATCCTCAAAATTGTTGGAGATGCGCAGGCACTCCAGGGAACTTTATACATATATTCTGGACCTGCCCGAAGATAAGGGGGTTTTGGAGAGAGGTCTTGAGAGTAATTGATGAAGTGACGTTGGTCCAACTTGACCTGGAGGCAGGGACCTGCCTGTTAGGACTAGTAGAGGAAATTATGGCCCCTATAGAAAGAAGAATACAGGTGGGTTTGCTGCTCTTTTACGCAAGAAAGGCTATAGTGTTAAATTGGGAAAAAGCCGAAGCCCTCTCTGTGGCGCAATGGAAAAAATTGATAAACAATAATTTGTCATTGTATAAAGAGGAAATGGGGAAAAGTATAAGAAAATATGGGCAAATTGGACAGCGAATGTAACAACGGCTTCAGGGTAGGGGGGCGTGGAAGTGGGAGGGAACTACAGCAATGGGAGAAAGAGGTTAAATGGGAATAAGATGCGAAGTAGGTAATGGAATGTCTGTATTAATGTGATTTTAATAAGGAGATAAATGAAAATGTGAAATATATATTTGTATATGAAAAAGGAAAAAATCAATAGAGATAAAAAAAAAAAAAAAAAAGTAGTAGTAAAGGAATACTTTACCTTTTTAGCAACATGTTGCACCCCTATTTAGCATGCTACATGTTGCTAAGCCCCCCCCCCCAATAAAAGTGTTTTGGGGTTACTTTTAAATTCTATGTGGCTGTGCGGCATTCTAACTGCTCAGCCATGTCATTCATTCACAGAGATCTGTGAATAAATAAACTACAAGTCCATCTGCCAACGCAGCAGGCAGACGTGTTCTCAGCGCTATAATCGGTGCATTCATAGTCAACGTTTTTTTTTTCTCCAAGTGAAAGCCTGTACAGAGGTTTGGGCAGGGAGCTGAAGGAAAAGTCTGCAGGAACCTGACATTGCACCCATGATCCACTGACTGTGGATGCAAATGCTTTGTAGGCTCCTGTGAAAAATAAATTACACATTATTCCTGCAATAATGTATGCATTTATTTTTATTTTTCTTAGGGTCTGTTCACCCTGGGAATTGCATTGGAATGCACTGTGCTTTCCTGTGTGATTCACATGCCGTTCTGTGCAGTGCGGTTTCAGCCCATTCATTGTACTTCTGTACCATGCGATCCGGTGCGGGCAAACACACTGCTTTTGCAACCTGTGTTTTAACTTGGTATTGACACCCACTGCAATGCGTTTTGAACATGGTGTGTGAAATATGCACAGAATATGGGTTTCTCACATCGCATTCTGGTGTGATGGCGCCCTCAAAGATTAACTTGAACCACTTGCAGATGGGCCACCCTCATAGACAAAGCAACGTACCCATACGTTGCTGCCTGCTTCTAGGTTTAGATTGCATTGTTCACAGTGGGAGTCTGTTGGCGTATCCCGCCCAATGATTTATGGCCAGGGCCTGCTGATCGGCTGTGTGCAATAACACCCCAAAGCCCTGTGTTGACAATCAACACAGTACAGAGGGAGTGATCTATGTTTCTTATCCCTGCAGAGGTCTGTAGTAAAAAGCAGCACACATTGTAAGGCTTTTTTATTTTTTTTATTGGATATGTTCTGTAGCAGAAAGTGTGTGTGTGTGTGTGTGTGTGTGTGTGTGTGTGTGTATGTGTATATATATATGTATGTGTGTGTGTATATATATATATATATATATATATATATATATATATATATATATATATAATGTATATGTGTGATTTATATATGTATGTATGTGTGTATATAAACGCAACAGTGATCAAATGGCACCAACAGAAAGCTCTATTTGTGTAAAAACAAAACAAAACACGGAGTTACCAGCTAAACTAGCGTAGTGCTAAATAGCAAAAAATGGTCTGCTTATGAAGGGGGTAAAATCTTCTGGAGCTCATAAATGGTTTATGTGTACATAGCATTTTTCTAGCAAAGTAAACATTATTTGGCTTTTGTCTAAAGCACGTCTATATATTAGTAATACTTTGATACTCACACCGGCTTCCTTCTTTATGATCTGCATCCCTCAACTTCACAGCAACTTCCTTCTTGCGGCGGGACTGCATTTCCCATGAGCACATTCATTTTTTTTTGCATTGCACTGAAACTGGTGCCAATACTAAACATTGGCACGAATACTTGTGGGCTGTTTTTTTTTTTTTTTTTTTTTTTTTGCGCGTGAGGTTCAAGTGTGATTCCAATGTGAATTGTAGGGTAGCACCTGAACCGGACTGATCTAGCACTGCCACCAAGATGTTGAAACGCACATGAAAACTGATGTGAAATTGATGTTTCTGGAAGTCAAACCTGCGCAGTTCTCCTATCAGTTTCCATGTATTTATGGTGTGAACGAGCCCTTAAACTGTCACGTAGCACAAAAAATAGGTGTCTAATTTTTATCGGCAAGTACTTCAGAAAAAGTACCGGTACGTGGTTTTGAGAAAAATTGTGCAGCCTAATTTTTTTTCCAAATGCACATGCATGCTGAGTTTTTAGTGCACAGAGCGGGAAGATGTAGAGTTACAGTTCCCTGTTTGAGAATGCGCATGCTGCAGTTTCTGCACAGACTTGGGCGAGAGTACAATGCAAGAATAGAAGTCAAGGTAGAAAGAAGCTGGTCCTGCCATTTGCAACCGTGAGTTGAAGCAACATGGGTTGAAAAATTGTACGTACGGTAATATAGATGTGTCCATGAACTTGGAATTTTCCTCCTGAGTTTGATAACGCTTATCATTATTACACTACTGATATATGCTGACCTGACAAAGTTTGCTGGAATGGTCTTTTGAACACCATAATTGAGTATATTTTGCGTTTTTAAGCTGAACTAGAAAAGTAAAATTCTTCCAAAAATAAACAATGGCAGTATGAATGCTGCTTGGGATTTTTGTTGGGCTGACCATTTCAGTTTTAATAAATGAAACAACTGACTGAGGAATGAGTTTATCTTCATCTGATCGCTGGTGTAGGGTGATGACAATGTGGTCATTTCCTTCGGGTGACTCTACAGACAGAGAACGCATTTATAATGCTCTAACCATTTTTTCTGTAGAAGGACCTCTCAAATTTGAGTCGCTGCACTGTTGTCTGCATGTTATATACACAAAGGCCACAAGCTGGCCTCTGCTGCTTCAATAGGAAGGTCTGATTGATGCTTAGGGTGACCCTGGGGCATTGCAGTGACCCAGCCATCTGTCTACAGAGGACACAGGCAGCTTCTGTTTGGGATCGGGACAGAATTAAATTAGCATTTCAATACCCGCAGAGATGGGGTCTCTGCGAGTTAATTGAGAGTGAAGGCCATGAGCCAGCTAGTAGCATTTTTACTTCTTTTGTACAAGGCAGAATTATTCCCGGCCTCATGCCAGCCACCGCATGGACAGCTGATCTCTTGCTGGTGGTTGAGGCTTCACTGGATTTGTACTGTATTTCTTCCAGCCTTTCCTGAAGTCATAGTGGGCCACAGTGGAAGGGAAAAGGCACATGACAGTTGACAAGGTCTTGGCTTTATTCAAGGATTGTTAGAGCCTGGTCTCCATGGATAGTATCCATTTAGGTACGGTAATAAAGATCATCCTGGCAGGAGTCCATACACTTTTCATACATTTTTGGTATAACCAGTGTAACACACATCGCACCTATAAATAATATACAGTTGGTGCGCTGCTGCCTACTAAATTTACACAGGAAACAATCCCAAGGACAGGGCTTGACAAATTCCAGGCACCTCATGGTGACTAGAAATTGCACCCTGGCACCTGAGCTTTTGTCAACCCATTCACTGGGATCACACGGGCCTGAGCTGACACCACCTTGCACGCTCCAAGCCTGGCGCTTCCGCCCACTGTGCCTCACCGTAGGTTGAGTGCAGCTTGGAGTAGCCATGCGGCGAATTGGCTGGGGAGAGAGTGTTGGGGCCTGGCGCTCACTTCTGCCTGGGTCTCATTGGTGAAGCCGAGTCCCTGACAAACTAAGTAGGGGAATAGAGCAGGCCTGAGGGACGCGGATGGCAGACTGTTGGGCAGGGGTCAGGTTACTGGACTGGGGGATGTCATATCATCTATGACAGGGCAGTACAATGGTACAGGGAAATCTCCTGGGGGTGTGTACACTGGGGGCAGGGGCTGCTGGGGAATTACAAGTCCCAGCATGGATGTATCTCCATTGCAGATGTACTAAGTTCTTGGGGGTCCTAAGAAGGTTAATGGGCAAATGCGTTGTGCATCTGTAAAGATGCACATCAGGGTTACATAAGAGAAAGGGTTTTGTCGTTGAAAATAAAGCTTTGGTAAAAAAAACTGGCTCCTAACTTTTAGCTGGCTCCTAGATACCTAATTTTTGTAAATGGAGGTAGAATTCCCTTCTGATTAGAGTGACAAATGTGAACTGAATATGACCATTTCTGCATGCTAAAAAATCCCAAAGACCAACACTTATATGGGTGTACTGATTTCATTCGTTTTTTTTTATGATGATCTCCATTGTTCCATATTGGCACTCATTAGATTTTGATGTTTTATAAATATATGCTTTGTGTTCAGCTGTAGTCTGTTTCTGCATGACTTGACATGACCGCATTTAGAACTCATTGCGTTTAGCAATACACAATTGTCTTTGTTGCCATCTGTGGTTGCAAACATTCCCATTGTGGGCATTCTTGCTTCTTAATTCCTGTTAAATATTGGCAATGTAATTGCAAAGTATACAAGGTAGCTCTTCCAGTTCTAGGATGGACATTACCGGTCACTCATTGGCAGAAAAGATCTGAATCCTGTCAGGCTTGCTTGTAGGCCTTCATTGATGATGGAGGAATGGCCAACTCTCTGGTAGTTTTCATTCATGTGGTTTTTAATGAAGATTCTTACAGCAAAAAATGGCATTACCCCACTCAGATTTCAGACATTTTTCTGCCTGTATCTGAGGGCTTTCTGGGTTGAAACTGACTACATTTTAGCCATAGGCAGAGAATGAGAGGGACATAAACCATTTATTTTTCTGTGCTTTGTCAGAACTTGTACCATGAGCTGCTTTAAGTGAAAAGGGGGGAAAAAAAAGTAGATTTTTTTTTATTTAAATGTTAAACGGTCAGTCCAATCTCTAATATAAATATATCGATTTTAGCTGGATGACAACATTAACAACCCTCCCAGTACTTATTAAGTTTATCTAAAGCTAGATCTGCACAATTCTGGCTAAAATGAGAATCTCAATTGTTTTGCTTAGAATAAAGATCATGATTCTTGCAGCATAGCGATATCTTTCACATTATGCAAAAAATAGTAAATTGGCCTAACTGTACTTTTTTTTTTTTTTTTTTTTTTTTTATATATTCATTGAATCTGTATTTTCCCCCAAAAAATTGCGCTTGAAAGACCCAAACAGTGTGACATAATATATTGCAACAACCACCATTTTATTCTATAGAGTCTCTACTACAAAAATGTTGATTCTAAGTAATTTTTATAGCAAAAAATACTGATTTTTAACTTGTAAGCAACAAGTGTCAGAAAAAGGCTTGGCCTTTAAGTGGTTAAACTAACCTCATTTACAGACCAAAGTTCATCCCCTTTTGATCTAAAAGAACCAAATAATAAGTGTGTGTGTATATATGTATGTATGTGTGTATATATATATATATGTGTGTGTGTGTGTGTGTGTGTGTATATGTATGTATGTGTGTGTATATATATATATATGTGTGTGTGTGTGTGATTGATATATATACACATACATTTTTATATATAGCTCTCTCAGTGCTGAGCAATGTTGATAAACATTTGCAAGCTTTTTTTTTTTTTTGACAGCTCTGAGCAGAGAATGACTCTATGCTTGTTACATAGAATCATGGCAATGCCACGTTAAGATCGTGAGGGGGGTTGAATCGAGATCAGTTTTTTAAAGTCAAAACTTTTTTCACATTTTGGATAGAGCATTGGAGTTTAAAACCCCTTTTCGGTTTTTGTCTGTAAAGACGTGCCTTCTTTATTTTTCTCTGCCACAGGGACAGAACGTTTTTGAAATTGAGCATAGTGGATGTACATGTCAATGCATGCACTAAACATGTGCCATGAAGATCTTCAGCACATCATCATAATCCACGTCAATGGGTATTTCAATAGAAAACTCATTGGGATAAAAAATGCAAAGCCGTGAAATGATCCCAACTAAAAGAGGTGTAATGGTGACCTTTTTCAGTGGGGTTGCACCTTCTAACGACCAGGCTCTAAAAAGTTATTTTTCTCTCGTTCATGTTGTGTATTGAGACAGGGGTGATGGAATAACTCAAAGGACAAAGCATTTTTTTTAAATGCCCCCCCCCCCACTCCTTTTTGGCTTTAGATCCAGCTTCAGGACTCCATCACCATCAGCTACATTTCCCTGTATAAGCTCCCAGTGTTGTCCTTGTGATATGGCCATTACGACAGAGCATCATTTTTATGCTTGAGTCTCAATTAATTTATTTAGACTTTATTAAAACAAACTTGTATATTTGGTAGCCTGCCTGTATCCAGAACAGCAGATATTTTAGTTTTGGTCGGACCCACCCCTTAACCCTTGTAATTGACTAGATAAGCTCAGATACCTGTGGTCTAGGTGTTCCAGAAATTAGAGCCACAAGGAGAATTTGCATGCAATACAGGCTTTGTCGCTGAATACTTGGCATTATGAAATTCCCCTCCTCATATTTACAGGCCGCATTCCCTTCTAGTGAGTTCATTGGCTCACACCCTTCTATTCACCTATTGTGTACAGCACTCAGTTATCAACCTTCATCACCAGGCCAAATTGTGAGGCCAGACTGGACAGCTTATTATGACGGAGAACCAAGGTTGGGCAGATGCCAAATAGGAACATATTGATTTACACGTGACCCAACAAAGCATGTCTAAAACAAATATATTTACTGCTCTAAAATGGTGTTCTAGGGCTTTCAGAATTTTCACAAGCATTCCTTCTCGCCATTTGTTTTTGCACTGTAACAGATAGACCCATGCTTTTTTTATTCTGCTTCAGATTTTATCTTGTACTAAGTGATATGGGCGGCACTACCCCCTATCTCACCAAGAGAGGTCTGAGTAAGCAAACCGTTTTGGAAGCATACAGTAAAACCAGAAATGCAATGTGGTTTCCTCACTGGGAAAATCCCAGTCATCACGTCTCTGGGTTTATGTAAATGAGCAATATCTGCATATTCTTTACTTTTGGTGGGAGCTCAGCCTATGCCTTCGCTGGCGCTGCTGTAATGAAGTACAATGTAGATATTTTATTCTGGATGTGTGTGTGTGTGTGTGTGTGTGTGTGTGTGTATAATATATATATATGTATATGTATATGTATATGTATATGTATATGTATATGTGTGTGTGTGTGTGTGTGTGTATGTATGTATGTATGTATGTATGTATGTGTGTGTATATATATATATATATATATATATATATATATATATATATATATATATATATATATATATTTGCAATCAGGAGGTAATATGAAATCCTCCCAGTTTTAACGCAGTTTTTGCAGCCGATTTTAATCGCTTACTGTATATGCAGTTTTCTTTCTTATAATCCTTGCCTGTCTTTCTACAATGTGTGCATCAATAGACACGCACAGCCCCAGCCTAGGGTGGCAAGGCACAACCCTGCAGCTCCTCCTCTCTCCCTTCTCTGAGTAAACAGACTGGCTGGACACTGCAGACAACTTTTTTTTTTTTTGAAGACTTCGAGCAGAAACCAGCAGCATTGAAATTTTGTAAGCTAAAAGTGCTGTCATGAGAATTTTTATAGCGATAGTAAATGTTGAGGGGGGGGAAAAACTGCATGATGTGCTAGTACGCATTGCATACTAGCAAATTATGAAGGACTTGCCTTGAAACAAACTCCTCCATCGACGTGCTGTCACCGCTGCAGAGGGTTCCATCTTCACCAGGTCTTCTTTCTGGGTTATTTGGAAGCAGCCGCTTAAATGGCTGAGCCGTGGTGATGGCCACACCCACGACTTCCCAATGTATCTGGGCCCAAGGGGGCACCAGAGCCTCAGTTGGTGGCCAAAAATCTGCAGAAGGGGAAATCCTTCATACTGGTTACCTGGAAGGTTGTAACACATGCCAGCCTTTTGTGTTGGGCAGCAGTCCTGGAAGAGGCTACTGTCCAAGGGAAGTGGTCCAAGACCAAGAGGATCTTGCCCATCAATATCCTAGAAATTCGGGCAGCATGTCTGGCTCGAGGGCCTGGATGTTCAGGTTGCAGGGTTGTCCAGTCAGTATTCAATCCGACATTTCCACAGCAGTGGCCTATATCCATCACCAAGGGAGCACCAGGAGTCACACAGCCCGGAGGGGGAGGTGAACCATATTCTGACCTGGACAGCGAGGCATGTCCCTTGCCTATCTGCAGTCTTCATCCTGGTAATAGAAAATTGGCAGGCGGACTCCCTTAAGTCGCCAGCAGTTGTTGCCGGGGGAATGGTCTTTTCACCCCAAAATCTTTCTGGCCATATGCCTAAGATGGGGTATCCCGGACATAGATCTGTTGGCATCCAGGTTCAACAAGAAGCTGGTCAAATTTGTGTCAAGGACAAGAGACCCACTTGCATATGGGACAGATGCATTAGTGACCCCGTGGTATCTTTTACTGATTTATGTGTTACCCCCCCCCCCCCCCCCCCGTTCAGCTTCTACAACAGCTTTTTGGAAGGACTAAGTAAGAAGGGAAGCTGGTGCTTCTTGTAGCCCCGGCCTGGCTCCGAAGAGCCTGGTATGCAGAGATCGTAAAGATGGCAGTGGGGAATGCAACGCATTCTCTATTTCCCTTTTATAGGGTGGTGGACTGGCACTCCAAATTTCCTTGTATTTTACTGGGCAGCGGCCATGGTTACAGTTAGGTGGTGGTCCTCTCAGCCCATGCAGAATCCGGCTGTCACATTGGAGGCTGCCGTTCTAGGTTCATACACACTTTCCAATCTGTTTTTTAGGGGATATAAGGTGCACCCCTTTCACGGGGCCAGTGAAAACTGTTGTGGCAATCCTCCGAGCGATGGGCACTAAACCAGACTGTCTCCCCTCATACCCCACTTTGGGGTAACCCCTTTTTCCTCATTTGAGCACTGTGCCTGATCCTGCAATATGGGCACGACAGGGAATTCTTACCCTCCAGCATGTGATGCCGAGCGGTAAGGTCATGACATTTTAGGAACTAAGATGGACTTATCACATCCCCGGCTCCTTCCAATTCAGATATTGGCAGCTGCGGCATGCCCTCAACTCGCAGTTTCCTGACCCGGTGACTCTAGAGTCTAATTCAATAGAGTGTCCTGATTTCGGGTGTGATGGGGAAGCCCCACTCATCTCTTTACCTGTACCTCACGTTGGCCCACAACACTGACACTGCAGTGGTTTTGGGTAAATGGAGCACTGACATCCCTGATCTTGATGAGGAGGTGTGGGAGGAATGTGTTTCCTCATATGTCCCCTCCATGATCGCTTCTAGGGATCGTTTTATATGCCCTGTGTTCCTGCACAGGGCATATCACACCCTGCAGAGGTTAGCTAAGGTATATCCATCCAGGAGTCCATTGTGCTCTTGAGCCGGGATCATTCTTTCACATGGTTTGGTCCTGTTCCAAATTGCGTCCCTACTGGCAAGAGGTGGCACAGACCCTGACTGAGTTATGTGGAGTGGAGATGGCACTGGATCCTTGCCTGTTCTTGGCAAGTTGCTACAAAAACTGAGGTACTAATCTGTATGTGAGGGGTTATATAGAGGGGGACTTCCTGTCTTGGGTGTGCCAGTGTCCATCACCTGAAGGTGGCCTATAACCCACATAGTAATTACTATGATGCTCTGTGTCCCGTGATGTAATCGAAGAAAAGGATTTTACAGGTAAGCTGTTATAAAAATCCTTCTTTTTTTTTTTTTTACTAGAATTTGCAAATAATATAACCTCTGTTGGGTTTTTATTTGCAATGTGCTTCCATATTGGCAAAATTCAAGTCCAAGATTCACTGAGGACAGGCAGTCTGTCATTTATTATCAACATGATGGCAGTTCTAACCTGTTTTACTGCTGTGTCCCATTTGGCGAGATTTTGCCAAACTTTCCGTTGTGACAGGAAGTGATGTAGAAACTCTCCAGCGGTGAGTATACCGCACCTAAACACAATTGTGAGCCCAACGTTACTAATAAACAAGCTTACACAGGAGATCTGGGGGCAACGGTGCACTGGGGTCAGTGATTCAAAGTTTGGAAGAAAAAGATAAGAAATTCTTTCTTTTGACTTTCATATGCTGCTCGTTTCTTTGGGTGTTTGCTGCACAAATGCTGCCAGGCAAGTCACGTTCATAAAAGGTTTGCCTCGGCAGCCCACAGATTTTATCACAACAGGCAAACTCAAAGATGAACGCAAGGCAAGAATACTTGCCTATGCTTCAACAGTCCTACACTCACAAGGTCCTGGGCTGGCATCTTCTCCCCGACTTCTTCCGGGTGCTGGTTTTGCCATTTTGATTGGGCGGTGCAGGATGATGTCACTTCCGCACATGCACGGGAGTCATTCATCCTGGTACACTAGCACTGTGGCAGGAATGTAAACGGCACTGTACATGCAGAGGATTGCAAACGGGCAGTTTTATTTTATTGCAGGTAAGTTTGTGATTGCAGAGGAGTGCATGCCTCTTAATAAAGATCCTACCTGTTTGTAGGTTTTTATTTTTTGACTCCAGTTCCGCTTTAACCCTTATTTGACCTATATGACGGCTATGTCTGCGGTGTTGTTACTCCCACTGTTATCTGTAGGTCTCCTTGTGGTTTCTGTCAGTTATTTTTTCTGTCTTGTGATCTTGCATCTGCTGGCCACAATTTTCCATGTTCGTCAACCAAAGCACATTTATTTACATGATGCTTCTCATAAGTTTTTAGATACGGCAGACAAATGAGAATGAAAGTGATCTTTGAAGATTACAGCAAAAGTAGAACCCCTGCCTACAACAGGCAAAACATTTTTGCATTATTTACTGGAATCGTATTAAATGTTATAGGAACCAGCTCTCTAGGTTTCATACATTTTTATTTTTAGTCTAAGGCAGGCCATAGACAATGCACGTTTCTTTCCTGCAACCACGGGTTGCAGGAAAGAAATTTGCAAATTTCGCCCATCAATACAGTGTGTTGACAAGTGAAACCCTCCTGCTGAGCACGGTGGGAGACGGTGAATACTGTGATTATCGCTAGCGGCTATAGCAGCCGCTTGTGATTATCCGGCGGGCTGGTTGTACCCAAGTTGCTTGATCAATCAACTTGGTACATTGAATCTGCCCAATTAATGGTTCGGATCGAATCGAAACTGTCAATCTGACAGTGAGACTTAGGCCGGCCATAGATGGTTTGAATCTTGGCCAGTTCAGAAGGAACTCGGCTGAGATTCGAACCGTCTATGGCCAGCCTAAGTCTCACTGACAGTTTGGTTTATACACTCTAAGGTTCCATACCTACATCCATGCCCTTTTTTGAGTCATCATGTGTTTGAATTCATTATGTATAAACACATTTAATAGAAAAGTTGCTAGGTTCCACTTAATAGACCATTGCTCCGTAATGTACATCTTGCTCACCAACCGGTGCAACCTCCAAAAAAGAATAAGCCTCGCTAACCACCTGGGAGTCATAGACGTACACTATCGATGTCCATTGGGCGCCTGCCTTTTTGTATCCCTATGGTATTAAAGTAAAACTCCGGCCAAATCTTTTTTATTTTGATTAGAGTGAAAAGGGTCTTCCTTCACATGCTGCCACAGAGGCAGCTATCACTAGGACAAGGGGATAAGGTTGACGTCTCCCCAGTGGACACCCAGGTACAAAAGAAATTTGATAGATGAGTTAAAGTGTAAGTCCACCCTAAAACTAAAATCCCTGCATCTACAGACATCCATGGTTCTAACACCAACTTATTTAGCCCCGTAAGGAAGAAATCGGTATACATACATTTTTTTTTTTTTAAAGCCAATCTGACCCGATCTCCAGCGACGGAAGCTCTGCGGAGGACACAGCCGACAACGACTGTGAACTGAATGGGGAGTAACGACCCCCCCCCCCCCCATAGACTTATTATGGGGTTTCCGTTGTCTGACATGTCCTCTACACCCGGCAAAGCCGTGGCTGACAGCACAGTGTGAGATTGGGTTGGCTCTGCTTCAAAAAAGGTATGTATACTGATTTATTCTTTACTGGGCTAGATGGGTTAGTATTAGATTGTGGATGTCTGTAGATATTTCAATGTTGGGGTGGACTTCTCCATACTATCCAAAACTGAAAATGTTGATTCATACACTTTTTAATAATTTTAAAGCCACGGGCTCCAAATGAATTAAAATGAATCTCTTGCATTCAGCAGACCTGTTTTTCAGACCATGCATTTATGATGCCCTTATTCGTTGAAAGGCTCCAAGTCCCCCCACTTAAAATTGCAGACATCCATTGGGCCCTAGCATTGCTCTATCTATCTTTCAGGGAAGGATTTTATATACTTTTAAAGTAGACTGACTTCTGATCGTATGTAAGAATGTGAATTGGGGTCCCTGGATTGCAAGCTCCTTGAGGGCAGGGACTGATGTGATTGTACTATATATAGGATTGGCTGTTGTGCTACTGTATGGAAATGCTATATGATATGGATACATTTTGTACGTTGTTCGAGTTGTAGAACTCACTTTTTCTTTTTGCTCATGTAAAATCACTAAAGAATGTAAAAAAAAAAAAAATACAGCAAAAAATGAATCCATTATGTGGATTTTTACTTTGCTTGTGCAGGATATTTTTCTTTATACAACGGTGTTTGGAACCTTTTTAATGCTTTACACCCAGTGGGCATATATTGCTGTCCCAGTGTACCTCACCCCTATTCTGAACTGTATGTAACATAGTCACCCACACACCAATCTGTCAAAGTGTGAGGTAGAGCTTCTTGGTTACTGTCCAGCTAATGACATGATTTTTTGGCAGTGGCATGTGAAGCTCCATGTGCTGTTACATGACGTAAATGTGTATCCATTAGCTGAGCATATGTTCTCTGTTCCTGGAGACAGATTCTAATAAGACGGAGCAGCTCACCAATAAACAAAAAGAACTAAGGCCAAGTTCACCTTTTTGTAAAAAAAAAAAAAAAAATGATTTTGCAGGTAAAAAAGGTTCATTTATTTTCACTGCAGCCTGCAAAGCATTACACCTTTTTGATCAGTATATCATGGATGCAATGTCATGCTCCTGCAGACACTCAATAAAGCTGTCTCCCCATACCTTCCATAAGGCATTGGAAGATGGGACTTGTAGTGCATTCATTCACATATTCCTGTGAATAAATGATGCAGTGCCGCGAAGAAGTACTGTATGTACCGTGAAATGAATGAGAGCTCTAGTGTTCCTGATATATGACTGCCAGATAGAAAAACCTTACAAAATGCTGAGCGATCAGTCTGAGTTTATTAGGACACGCTGTGTGTTGGCTGCATTTTTTATCTTTTGGTTAGAGTATCGTGGTTAACAGGAAATTAAATCTACTGAAAGTGTACAATTAAGAAATGATCCCACTATTATACATGCCTAGAAGAAATCTTCCTTCTTTTACCATACAACATCCATTCTCGCAATGCCTCCTTTTTGTCCTTTTAGGGACTTTGGGAAGAGTTTTAGATGTAGAGTAGGGAAGAGTTAGTCTGATAGGCATTAGCCAGTTCAGGGACGGGCCAGATTTCAATCCAGGTACCCAGGTCAATCCATCTGTCGACTTGGGTGCAACCAGCCTGTTTGATTTTTCTAAATGCGATTACTGCCAGCGGCTTTAGCCGCTAGAAGTAATGTATTCTGCTGGTCAGGAAAGCTCCCCGTGCACCCAACCCCCATCTGTGGTGGAAGGAACGAAAATCCAGTAATCTATGGGCTGCTTAAAGGATTCATGTTCCTGATCCTGAAGCCACTCTCCAGTCCCTGCACCCCCTGTGACAGCAGGCTGGGGATCGTCTCTCTGTACCTGCTGTCACTATTTGAAAAGAGCGTGGCTGTGTGTGGCTCCACCCTCATGGCAGCATCACTGACTTGTGAATCAATAAACTACAAGTACCGAGCACCTTTGTGGTGGTCGATTTGTAGTTCTCGGTGAACTAC
This sequence comes from Rana temporaria, assembly GCF_905171775.1. NCBI lineage: Eukaryota > Metazoa > Chordata > Amphibia > Anura > Ranidae > Rana > Rana temporaria. Next base: position 54,834,600 of record NC_053501.1, read on the forward strand.
CAAGATGTTATTGAGCGCTTAAGTAATTCATTGAGCCTTCCTGACTTTGTGAAACTGCCTGCTCCTACGATGTACAGGCAGACTGCTTACACTGGCAGTCTATAGGAGTCCTACATGCCACCTGTGGTCTGCTGATCGTGGGTGCAATGCTTTCCAGGCTCCTACAAAAAAAATATAGTACTGTATTTATTGGCGTATAACACTCACTTTTTTACCCTGAAAATAGAGGGGAAACTGTGCCTGCATGTTATACGCAGGGGGCCGTGGAAAGTTGTTTTCCTGAAACATCCCTCTTAAAGTTGGGGTGCGTGTTATACGCCTGTGCGCGTTATATGCCTGTGCGCGTTATACGCCGATAAATACGGTATATATTTTTACCTGCAAAGTGAACTAATCTTTTAAGAATATAATTTAGTGTTACTTTTAACACTGAGAAGTCATTTAAATACACATTACCAAGTGGGAAAACGGTCTAAACACACCATAGCTGGTTGAAATATCCCAGTCCTTCCATCGCTTCTGTTTAATCTTAATAAAAAAAAGAAAACTGTATCCTAGGAATGCTACTTTTCGCTAAAGGGAATCCTGCACAAGAACATGCGTGTTCTCCTAGAAAGTAAGAAGACTTGTTGGAAATTGCTTAGTGCGTTTTTTATCTGATTGCAGTATTGCTGGCATTTTGGTGACTATAAAAAGTCTGTTCCCCCACTTCCTTTCTCTCTCATCAGTTGTATACGAGTACTGTTCATCTGTTTGTGTTCATGTGTGTGGTTTCCTGCCGTTATTGATGTTCTGCCACAGCTGCTGGAACCACATAAATGTCCCGGCTCTGTGCAGCCTCTAGTAGAGATCAGTGTGTGTTCTCAGCTGTTCCAGCCACGTGGACAGTTACTCTAAATATGGGGTCCTGAGGGAACAGAGCATCTGCTGTATGAGACATAAAGATCTCCCTGCCTCAACTTGCTCATAGCTTGTGTTTTGTTACATTTTATCTGCTTGGCCTACTCACAGATACAAATCTTTGAGAAAGAGACAACTATGAAAAATGTTGTCTCATCAGTAAACCATGTCTGCTTCTTCGGTACATTATTTAACCCCTTCGTGGCAGAGTGTAAAACAATTCCACCTGAACACAATTTTGCAACTTTGACATTGTACGTATTTATCGCAACAACTTTGTATATCCAGGTGAATTGCATGAATTGCAAAATTACAAATTTGTCATTTTATTTGGTGGTAAACAATAATGGATATTTCCTGATCTCCTCATTTTTTTATTATCAAAGGGCCAAAATAGTACCTTTTTTTTCTAGAAAAATGTTTTTAAAGCGGTGGTTCCCCTAAAAATAAACTTTTGACATTGCATTTGCTATAATAATTACAGTTAGAATCGGCTGGTTTTATGCAAAAAATACCTCCGTACGTATCGTTTGTATTTTTCGTTCCCACCGCCACTTCCGGGTACGATGCTGGCGGTGGGCGTTCCTAATTGATGGACAGGCATCCGACCGACGCATCCATCGCGTCACGAGATGCCGAAAGAAGCCGAACGTCGGTACGGCGCATGCGCAACGACGTTCGGCTTCTTTCGGCATCTCGTGACGCGATGGATGCGTCGGTCGGATGCCTGTCCATCAATAAGGAACGCCCACCGCCAGCATCGTACCCGGAAGTGGCGGTGGGAACGAATAATACAAACGCTACGTACGGAGGTATTTTTTTACATAAAACCAGCCGATTCTAACTGTAATTATTATAGCGAATGCAATGTCAAAAGTTTATTTTTAGGGGAACCACCCCTTTAAGCTGAATGTCTTGCTCTCACCATAACTTGCCACCAAAGAACAACCCAAAATAAATTCTCCTGCTCTTGATGATCACAGCAATATGTGATTTGTTTGCACCTGTAGTAGGGCACAGAAATAATAGTGCACATTTTTGTTTTTTAGCCTCCCTAGAACACACCGATACTAATTTTTAAAAATAAAATAATCCTACCCAAAATATACTGACCCTTACATGGACCATTGACCATAACACCGACCTAGACCAAGCCTTGGTCTAGCTATTTTTTTAATTACAATTTTATTTTTTACACTTGATTAAATTTTTCTCCCCGTTTTACTTACCTGACCTCTCGAAAGTCCTGCGCGCGTCCACGTGATCCTCTTCGGTTCCCAGCCTGGCCGTTGATTGGCTAGGCTGGACGGATTGATAGCAGCGCAGCCATTGGCTGGCGCTGCTGTCAATCACAGCGTGGGCAGGGCCGAGTGATGCAGTCGCCGCTGTATCACGGGAGCTCGCTCGCAAAAGCTTTCCACCATGCGAGCTCGCATGAAGGTGGAAAGCTTTTGCGAGGAGGAGCCTAGACAGCCGCCAAGGGACCCCAGAAGACAGGGTTAGGGGACACTCTGTGCAAAATGAACTGCACAGTGGCGGTAAGTATAAAATGTTTATTTTTTTGTTTTTTGTTTTTGTTTTTTTTAAACTTTGCATTTAGTGACCCTTTAACTGAACAAAGTTTAGAAGCTGATTGGCTACCATACACGGCTGCACTCTCCAGTTTTAGTAAATCAACCCCAATGTATCCTTTTCTCTATTCAGAGGAGAGGGAAAAAAACACAGGAGCTGGCTGCCCACTGATTGATCACTGTAATAGCCAATCGGAGGCTATAACAGCGATTTAGGTTCTCAGGAGCCGGAAGTCCTGGTTCCCGAATCATTAATATGAGACCCAGGGTTCTCGGAGAGAGCCCAGTCTCTGTGCTGAGACCGTGCTGTGCAGTGCAATCCCAGCACAAATGCTGGTAAGCCTTTTAGTAGGTCCCATGTATGTGTTGTCGGGCGGTGGAAAGGGGTTAATGTTTATTGAAGGAAATAGTTCAGTCATCACTCCAGCTGTCTGCAATGTCATAGCTGTCATCATATCAGCTACAGAGAATATCGGCCTAATTGTGCACACATCGGGAATAAACTACTTCAGGAGGATATCTGTAAAAATGTCAATTTACTAAGGATTTTCCAGATAAAGTTTTCTGTTTAGTTTTGTAGAGTGGGGAAGGGTTAGATACTGTCTTGGGTTTATATTGCTCTATGGACCCCCATCAGGAAACTCTTCCCTTATTTCCTGTCCCAGTGAGAGGATATCACCGAAGAAATAGGAAATCTCTCCAATGGGAGACTACGCATATAAAACCTTTTTTAGGAGTGTGTGGAAAGTTTAGAACTCTGTCTAATGTTAGATGTCCCCAGTCTAGGACAGTCTCCTACAACATGGATCCAACCACAGCTGTGGCTCATCTGCAGGCTACTGCAGTCTTCTGTAGCATTACTTGCACTAAATACTGGGGGCCTCAGGGGCCTCGGTTGAGGCCACTGTAGTAGCTTTATTCTAGTTGGCTGTGTGTGTATATATATATATATATATATATATATATATATGTGTGTGTGTGTGTGTGTGTATGTATGTGTATGTGTGTGTGTGTGTGTGTGTGTGTGTGTATATATATATATATATATATATATATATATATATATATATATATATATATATTATATATATACACATACACACACACACACACACACACACACACACACACACACACACACACACACACACACACACACACACACACACACACACACACACACACACATATATATATATGGGGGTTCAAATGTAAATGGACATCACCCGACCCAATCCACTAGACGGCTGTGAAATGGATCCCCCTTCTGTCTGTTTTATAGCGGATCGGATGTTGGCGGGTGTAAGTGAACACATGTCTGTTTACATCCGCCGCGATAGGGGGCAGTGGTTGGCCTGATTGGGTTCCTCTGAAAAACTGACAGGCGGACCCGATCGGTTCAACTGTGCGAATCGGCCTAAAGTGTATGTCGGGGCAAAACAAATGCCTCAGCCTTTTTATAGTCTTATGACACAAAAGAAAAATGACTAAGAGGCATGATTTGCATCCTATTTTACAAGATCATTATCTTTACAGATATCTTAAAGATGAGCTCTAGTCAAATTGCTGTTTGTTAGAAGTCAGCAGCTACAAAAACTGTAACTTGTAATAAACAGACACTCCTGTCCCATGATCCAGCGATGTGCTCACCCAAGCAATTCTTTCAATCGGTGTTCTGTCCCCGGCACCGATATCTGAACTGTGGGAATCCAACTGTGCGGCTTCACAAGCAGCTGCCCACTGTGCATGTAGAAGCCACGCTGCACTTTGTGAATGGTCCGCAGACTTCTGGGACCTATGACGTGTCCTAGAAGACTGCGTGGTGGGAGGAGTCCAAAAATCGTCAGAAAATCGAATAGTGTGTATGACAGGGCTCGACAAACCCCCGGGCGCCAGGTCGCAATTGCGACTAAAATTGGCAATCTGGGCGCAATCGCGTCGGGCTGCGCCGGCCGGTAATTGAGGCCGCGGCCTTCCGCAGTACTATGGTTCCTTCTGGAATCTGGCACCCTCTTGTGGTGCCCATTGGTATGACAAGACAACCAGCAATGCTAATGGAGCTTCCCTGCCAGTTTCCATCTCCTTCCCTTTACTTAGAATAAAAAATATATATAATGTTTGGGGTTCTACTTTCTAACACCATAGAGAATAAAATGGCGGTCGTTGCAATACTTTCTGTCACACCGTATTTGCGCAGTGGTCTTGCAAGCGCACTTTTTTGGGACAAAATACTTTTTTAATTAAAAAAATAAGACAACAGTAAAGTTGGCCCAATTTATTTTATATTGTGAAAGATAATGTTACGCCGAGTAAATTGATACCCAACATGCCACGCTTCAAAATTGCATCCGCTCGTGGAATGGCGACAAACTTTTACCCTTTAAAATCTCCATAGGCGACATTTAAAAAATTCTACAGGTTGCATGTTTTAATTTACAGAGGAGGTCTGGGGGTAGAATTATTGCTCTCGCTCTACCAACTGCGGCGATACCTCACGTGTGGTTTGAACACCGCTCTCGTATGCGGACGCCGCTCACGTAAGCGTTTGCTTCTGCGCGCAAGCTCGGCGGGACGGGACCGTTTCCTGGCTCCTAACCTTTTTTAGCTGGCTCCTAGATTCCAAGCAAATTTGTCAAGCCCGGGTGTATGGGGTGGAAGAGTAAATCTGTCTAGAATGAGGGAAAATCCAATCTTGGACAGGTGTCACTGGAGGCATTCATTTCTGTTCTGGTTACAATAGTTATCAGGACAAACAAGCTGAATCACCATGTTCTATAAAAAATTTATGTAATGTATGTATTTTTTTTTATTTATTTATTTTGGAATACATCTATTGTCTTTGGCTAATACATCAAAGATACAGAGATTAAACCTAGTTCTTTAAACATGGCAGAGATGGTGCAGTGAGGGCTGACATTTAAAGGGGTTTTAAAGGTTTGTTTTTTATTTTTTTCACCTCCTATGCATTAAGGTGAAAAAAAAACTGGCAATGATGCCCCCCCCCCCCCCCCCCCCCCCCCGTTTTACCTACCTGAGCCAGGTCACCTGCTGCGCTCGCCCCCGACGTCCTCTTCTCCACTCTGTCTGGCCATGGATTGGATGGATTGATGGCAGCGCAGCCATTGGTTCGCGCTGCTGTCAATCACATCCAATGGTGCGCCTCGCCGGGGAGCAAGTCCGAGTGATGCAGTCTGCGGCTAAAGCCGCCGGCTGTATCACAGGAGCGTGCACGCAAGAACTAACCCCCATGGGAGAGAGCGCCTATGAAGGGGGTTAGTTCTTGCAGGGAGGAGCCGAGACAGCCGCCGAGGGACCCCAGAAGACCAGGATCGGGGCCAGTGTGTGAAAAATTAGCTGCACAGTGGCGGTAAGTATAACTTAACGGTATTCTATATATCCATTTGCTCTGTAAGGAGGAAGTCTGTGAAGCAGTTTCTTGCTTTTACAGTAATATAACCCCTTTCAGTGTTCTAGGACAACAGGTTTTAAAAGGGAAGTGTATATTTTAATAAGTACCCATTATAGTACAGTATATCCTGTAGGTTTGTGGAACCTTTTTAACACTATCAAATATTTCACACAGTTTATAACACACTGTCGCCTGACTCTCGATTTCAACAAAAATCTTCTTCTAAGATATGTGCATTTAACATATTTTAGGCATGTTATTTACCTGTAAAATCCTCCCTTGTGAAGACTTTCCAATGCCCTGAGGTGCTGCTGCCTTGGATGTGATCTCATCAGCCCCAGCAGACTTGGAGATGTTTAACTGACTTTATCTCCAATTTTTCCCTTTTGCTCCTCCCCACCAACTACATAAAAGGTTATGTAGTAATGTAAGAAGGGTAGAGGAGCTGGGCCAGCACAGGCAGCAGTTAGACACACTCCAAGAGGAGGAGAGGGCTATCGGTGTTTCTCGACAAGGGTGACGTTTTGGGTTACCTTGGGGTACCGTGAGCACGGAACCCAGTTTGCACTGGATCGGCATCATGAGTTACTATGGTATTGGCAGGTAATCTGCCAACACCATAACGGCCATTGAAGCTCTAGGACTTCATTTTCTGCCATGGTGTTAGCGGCCAGCCTGCACGATGCCTGCTCATAATGCTAATCCGGGGCAGGTGGCCAACCCTAGCATTCAAGACAGAAGCCCATCTGTTCAACCTCCTACCCTCTGCATCTCTGCTGCAACCAAAAGGGGGAGTGTTGGGGGGGGGGGGGGGGGTGTAAGAGTCTGTGATGATGGGGAGACTCTGTCATGGTAGGGCACTTCACTGGCATGAAGAAGGGCCTCTGTGAAGGGAAGTGTGTGGGCATCATCCCAGGCTCAAGTTCCCCATTGATAAGTAACATTTAAGTATTTTTTGACATTTTTAGACTAAGGGTGTCTCAATATTTTGCATAGTTTAGTTTAGTTTAAAAGGGTGCCAACATTTTTTTGGAGAAAGCCCAATATTTGATGTGCCATGAAGGAGGGGACCAAGTAGGGAATTGATTCCTCGAGTCAAATTTTCTAGCAAACTCAGAGGTACTTTCTTTCTACTTTAAAATACTTGATTTTTGAGGTGCCTTTTTATCTGCATTTTAAGTTGGTGACAGTTTGTTTACATGGAAAGATCTTCTTCGGAATAATACATTTGGTAATTTTTCCTTTCTTTCCTTAACCAAATGAGCACCAAACGGCAGAACTTGCTGAACACTGACCGTGAACAATGCTCTATTTTAAGCATCACTTGCAAATATTGGATTGCAGTCGCCTTGTTTCTCTTGCACAGTTGTTGCTTTGCCATAAATGTTTCAGCCCTTTGTATAAGTTAATGGACTTTGTGCGTCAACAATATTTTCTTCAATACTGTTTACTGTGCATTTATAGTACAGGATTAAATTCTTAACGCAGCAATTTTGGCTTAGTTGTGTTCTAATACTTGTATATCTTTTCTTTGTTGTCTCCTCTTTAGTGTGTCCACCACCCCCAGAACCAGAGAATGGTGGATTCATGTGTCACCCACCACACTGTGAAAAGTCGTTTACTTCTGGAAGCGTCATAGAGTACTTCTGTGCTGAGGGGTACATGCTGAAAGGAGACTACAAGTTCCTAACATGCAAGAATGGTGCTTGGAACCCACCTATGGGAGTTAGTTGTAGAATGAACCAAGGTGAGTGCTTTTACTTATGGTTATATGGCAGTGGTTCTCAACCTGGGGGTCGGGACCCCCTCGGGGGTCAAATGACAATTTGCCAGGGGTGACCGAATCCTGGGCTGTTCCTGAAGCCTGCAGCACTCTCAGCCTTTTCGCAGCCATCCAGCAGGGCTGTCCCTGGAGCCTGTGGCCGCCCAGCTGGGCTGCTCCTGGAGCCCTTTCCTGCCCATTCAGTTCACAGCATGGCTGTGGGGCATAGACTAGAGGTCAGCTGGCTGGTGAGAAATTTGAAGTGGGAGGGGCTGGAGGAGACCCTATCTCCTGATTTCGGCATAGGTGTCACTGCTGCGAGACACCACAGATCTGGAGACACAGTGAGTAACACTACCTGTGATTAGAGTTCTCAGATCAGCAGATGATCTTGATCAAGAGCATCTAAGCTGGCTGATCAGAACTCCCTGCCAGCACTCCTAAAATGTACCAGAAGGGGTTTTAATAATGTACGAGTGTAAGGGACTTGGGGAGCCCTAAATGTCCGTGGGCTAGGGGCGCAAATTACTTGTCTGGCCTTAGGTGCTAACAACCTATGCTATGAAAATTCTACTGTTAGGGGTCCCCACAACTTGGGAAATTTTATCAAGGGGTCACGGCACTAGAGGGGTTGAGAACCACTGTTATATGGGATACCTGGTTCCAGGAAGCGGCGATGATTGTTGTGTATTATGGGAATCAATGGAAGGCGCACTCCGGTGTGATTATTCAAGATATTCATTGCTATAAGTAGTCAATGAAAATGATGAAGCTATCTGTCTGATTGGTGAACTGTACACTGCCATTGCCATTTTTTTTATCACCTAGTTGGGAAGGATTAAAACTTCTGTCTGCTTTTATCCTCTCTCTGGGTTTCCTTTAGATCAGGGGTGTCAAACTCTATTTCATTGTGGGCCGCATCAGCATTATGATTGCCCTCAAAAGGGCCGGTTGTATCTGTAAGATTAGATGTCCAGCGCATCCCCTCCCCTTACATTAGATGTCAAAAACCACCCCACCATCAGAAGTTGAGTCCCCCTTACATCACAGTGCACCCCCCCCCTTTCCTTATGCTGCTGCTGGGAAGAAGCTGCATGCATTGCTTGAAAGTAGGGGTCTGGAGGAGGACCAGAGGAGGGCTGGAGTTCTCCTGCAGCCACACTAGAGGTGCGAGGGCCACATGAAATGGCCTGGAGGGCCGGATTCGGCCCGCGGACCTTGTGTTTGACACCTGTGCTTTAGATTTTCCATCACTTTGTATTCTGGTGACAACGATTTACCGTTTTATTTTTTTATTCTTTTTTTTTTTCCCCCCAAGGATAAACAACAAAACGCACACAAAAATGTGTTTTGTTGCTGTGATGTTTTTTCCTCCCTTACTGTCTGTAAAATGGTTGTCACCGTGACAAAAAGTGAGAGAAAAAAATCTGGATAACCATATAAACAAGAGTAATAAAATAAATAAAGTTTTGGTTAAACTTTAACACTGCAATGTAGTGGGAAACCTTTGTAACTTCCATGTTTTTTTTTTTTCCTACAGACACCAATAGAAACACGAGCATTGGGGTCCCCACACTTTCCATTGTTGCCTCAACAGCCAGCTCTGTGGCCCTGATACTACTCCTAATTGTCTTATTTGTCCTGCTGCAGCCCAAAATCAAGTCCTTCCACCACAGCAGGTGAGTGTTGCACAATGTCTGTACATCTTCGTAATTGATCATGTACGAAAGCATATTGCTGTCTCAACAGGTTCACGTTCACCTGAGGCAGCTTTCAGCCGGAGCTAGAGCTGAAGACGCTCCTTTATTTAATAAAAGTTTAATTGATGGTTTCTGTAAAACCAGAAAAACTATACTGTATATGGCAAGAGGTAAATGATGTCAGGCAGCTTTCACTTTACTTTTGTTGGTCTCTTCTATGAGTAGGTGGCCCCTAGGGTTGGTATCTGCACTGCATACTGAAAATGTATCAAATCAGTTTGAACATTTAGAAAATGGTTATTTATTGCAAGGTTATAGCTGTTGATATTTTTATTGTGAGTTTTTTATTTATTTTTTCTTTTGTAAATTTTATGTTTGATTGTTGTGAAACATTCATACATGGGCAGAGGATATTAACATTACTTATGTACATGGGCAGAGGGTATTAACATTACTTATGTACATGGGCAGAGGGTATTAACATTACTTATGTACATGGGCAGAGGGTATTAACATTACTTATGTACTTGTATAAAAGGATACTTAAAATGAGCTGACTCACAATGGAGAGGGGACTTGGCGTGCCCCTGCTGCTTTTCACCAACTTTCCTATATTGTGATCATTTCATTGTTCCCCATTTTCAAAATTTATATACTAATTTTTAAACTGATAGAGGGCCTAAATGTGTGTTTCCCCCCCCCCCCCTAAAATGTACAGTAGTACGTGCTTGTTCTGGCTTGGGGCATTTATGTTTCTGCAAATAATGTTGATCGTGTATGTGTTGCTTTTATCTAGCTGGTGGCTAGTCGGTTTTTATTTGCCTATATCCGGTGTGAAAGCAAACCTTACATAGCAGTTCACACCGGTGCAACTTGTCATGCGATTTGACAGTTCCAAAAACGCATGACAGGTTGCACCCCATTGCTGGCAATGGAACCGTTCATATTGCCGCGGCTCATGTCGCAGTGATTATGAAAAAGTTATCTGCACTATTTTTTTTACCAATTTTCATTGCAGTGTGCATAGACTTCTGTTGTATGAATTTACAAGCATCAACGAAACAGGCAGTACAAATCACGGCTTTGAAGTCGCGCTGAAGTGGTGCGGCTTTGAAATCGCGCTAATGTGAACAGGGGCTAAATGTTTACCAAAACTTGGAAGTTAAAGTGCTTTTAAAGGCAGAAGGTGTTTTTTATTTTAATGGATTCTATCCATTAAGATAAAAAGCCTTCTGTGTGCAGCAGCCCCTCCAACACCCCCTAAAACCAGAGCCCCATCTCTATCCAGCGATTGTTACAAGAGAGACTTGGCTGCCCAAGACTCTCCTCTGCGTTGCCTGAGACTGCAGTGGAGCGCCAATGGCTCCTGCTGCTGTCCCTGGTGTGGAGAAAGCCTCTTGAGGAGGTGAGCAGGAGTGTCAGGATGCCCAATAACACGCAGCTCCTTTCTCTATCTGCAAATTAGAGTGTCCTGACACTCCTGCTTGCCCCCTCCCCCTCAAGAGGCTTTCTCCACACCAGGGAGAAAGCCTCGCATTACTGTGTGTAGTTACAGACAGAAGAACAGGAAGTGAGGATTTCTCAGAAGAAATAAGGATATTTAAAAGCAAAATGGAAGGATGAGGTAAGTGAAGGAGGACTGCACTAAGATAAAGGAAGCTATTTAGGGAAAACATTTTTTCCTTTACAACCCCTTTAAGTAATGAACGAGATTTGCTGATCTACATTTTGGCCAGCCATTGGGTCTGGTGAGTTTGCATTCTACATGTTTAGTGGCGGATTTCACATTGTTGATCACTATTGTCTACATATGAACTTTGATTATTTATACATTATCTGATGGACAGATATGACCCCCATAAAACAATAAGGGATGCTATGCGTGAAGTTTTATCCAGGAGAACGCTTTCTATTCATGGCCCCCAACCATAAACCTCTTGCTGAATTATTTTGCACCACTGATTTTTAGGGTTCTATTTGGTAGAAACAAACAGATCGCCCAGTGATAGTCAAAATCTTACTGGCATACCAGTTTAATAAATGCACCGATATGAAAATGTTCTGCACTCCAACAATCAGGAGTTCTGACATCACTATGACTTTTCTGATACGCACACTTGATCCAGGCCAGAGCGACAAGCAAATGGCAGCGACAAAAGTTAAGGTCAGCTAGTTCAGCCCTCTATTTCATCCAATACAAGCTTCTTTTAAATGACAGTGACTCACTGAGCTACTTTATATGTTTGATCATGTTTTACCGGTAGTAGAGTTTTCTGTAAAGGACACTTGAAGCCTTCATGACTTTTAATTATTTTTCTTGTATGATCTGATACAGGCGTGAAACGCACATGACGGGGGAGCAAGTTTCCATCATGGTTGATGGGGTGCAGGTAGCCCTTCCTTCGTATGAAGAAGCGGTTTATGGCAGTGCAGGAAATTGTATCCCATCTGCCAGCTCTCGTGTGCAGATTGTATTATCTGAAGGACCAGGAGAAGAGCAGGATATACAGCAGGAAGTACCCGGCTCCAGCATACCAGGACAATCTCTACAGAATGCTCAGGCCGCTGGCCCAGCCATGGCACATAATTCACAATGCACAGCTGGCAGCTCACAGCGATCAGAGACTGTACTCGTCCATCAGACTTCTTCCCAGTGGGTGTCTGGAGCACAGAGACGGACACTGGGAAGGGAGGGAGCTGACTCTGAAAACAGCGATGTGCAGAGTCTTCTTTCACTCTCTTCTGAGGAATATACAGATGGTAAGTAGAGGTCATGCTGATACATTAACACATATATTATATATAGTTAATTTCAAGTGATAGTTGCGTTATGCTTTTTAAGACTAATTTTAAAGTGCACTTTTTCCCAGTATGGACATTAACTTATTTACCCTTAAAGTGATATTAACCAATTGCCGAGCACCCTATAGCAGTTTTATTGCTGCAGGTTGGGCAGCTGTGAGCAGGATCACATATATATACTTGATTCTCAATTTCCGCCTGTAGGGGCCGCTTCTGCTGTGATTCTTCGCAGCAGAAGCTGATCCGCGGGTGTCGAGCACTTGATGTCCTCCAGCACCCGCCGATCCTCTGCAATACATAGACAACTGAGATATGCCTATGTAATCAAGGCATATCTCAGTTCTGACACGGGGAAAGGGATCGATCGATCCTGTGTTCCTTCAAAGCAGGGACTAGAGTCGACCCCCCCCCCCCCCCCCCCCAAGTTAAACCAGCACACGGTGTACACAAAAACACAGGCTAGACACAGTTGACCCTTTGATTGCCCTAGATGTTTAACTCCTTCCCAGCCAGTGTCATTAGTACATTGACTGCATATTTTTAGTATGATCGCTGTATTAGTGTCAGAAAAATGTGTATATCCAGGGCGCTCCAAGAATTTGAATACTGACAGATAAAGTCTGTGTTGGAGAGGGTAGCAGATCTTCACACACTTTAGGCAGCACTCAGGGAAACAAGCGATCTCTAATGGGAACAGAAAAACAAACAAGGCGCCTCTAAGTGCAGAAAAATAAAACTTTTAATAACCCCTAAAGGGGTTAAAAACACAAGATGGTGGATGAAGCAGGCATGTAGCAGGTAAGTGTGTCCACTTTGCTGCAAAGTGTAGGTCAGTGTCGGATCGTCCTGTCGCAGTATCGCAGCCCTGCTATGACCTGCTGATCTTGGCCATTACTAGTATAGGGGGGGAAAAATCCATAAATATATCCCATGGTTTGTAGACGCTATATTCATGTAAACCAATCGATGTACGCTTATTGGGATTTTTTTTTTGTACCAAAAACATGTAGCAGAATACATATTGGGCTAAATATAGGATATGTTTTATGTCGGTCTTTTTTTGTTTATAGCACAAAAAAAAAAAAAAACGTAGAGGTGATCAAATACCACCAAAAGAAAGCTCTATTTATGGGGGGGGGGGAAATTGCATACATTTTTATTTGGGCACAGCATTGCATGACCGAGCAATTGTCAGTTAAAGTGACTGTATCGCAAAAAGTGGCATGGTCATGAAGGGGGGGGGGGTAAATCTTCCAGAGGTTAAGTGGTTAAAGTAAAAAAAGCATAAACCTATATATATACACACACACACACACACACACACACACACACACACACACACACACACACACGTACATTTTAGAGGCATTCAGAATATTTAATCTGCTTATGGATGCACAGATTTCAATTTTTTTTCTATACTTAATCTGAATGAAAATATACAGTACATATGGTGTGTATTAATAACATTTCAAGTCGTTACATACTTTTATATGCATTTCGAAATGTACTATAAAGGCATATAGTTGCATGAAACAATGAGGGTGTCGCTTGTGCTTTTACTGCTTGTTTAGAATATGTAAATAATTTAACATGCATGATTTGGCCACAGGTTCGCTTTAAGCAGCACAAAATGCTGAGCCTTCCCTACTTTGCCTAGAGATGTGTTCAGTCCACCTGGAAGCTTTGCTGCTCTTTGTGAATCCTGCATGCTGGTCAGTAGGTTGATTGGGCCAGACACAATATAGAACAGGCTACAAGGGATATTTGCCTCCAACATTTTCTTAAATTTTTTATTTAAGAAGTGTGCTCTGAAAAAGTAAAGTAGTATAAGCAGCATCAGTACACATCATAGCGTATAATTGGGGGAATAATTGTCACAATGTACATTGCAGATCTCTGATTCGGCTCAACGGATACAACATATATTTTTTAAACGTAGAAATGTCCTCCTTCCATAGTATCAAGGGAATTGGGAGGAAAGCAAAGGAAAACTTTGGGAATGTGTGTCTCAATACCAGGTCTGATCAATTATATCTAAAATGCTGAGAGTTGAGGTTGGGGAAAAAAAAAGGAACAATCCAAGGAAAAACGGAGGTCCCAGCCATTCAATGTTGGGGTTCTGGCTATTGTGTCAATGTACTGAGTAGAGCAAGTGTAACACCATCCATGGCATCCAAGTGTCCCTGGATTAATTTTCTCTGTTATAACGTGAAGCCACCAGGCTTTCCATTGATCTAATGTCGTTCAATTTAGCGACCAGTGGCTTATTGTTGGCAGAGGGGTTTGCTTCCAAAGATCAGGAATTATGCCCAGTCTGCATTGAACCGGTGTAAGTTGTAATAAATATCCCCCAACAATTAAAGGGTCTTTTCACCAAAAGATTTTATAGTTGGTCTAGGATACTAAGACACTCCCTGGTCTCTAATGTTTGTTGGGAGCTCCTGTAGATCTCCTCAGAGTTGCTTCTAGCTGTGTTTTTGCACATCTTGGAGTTTTCGGTGTTTCTACTCCATTTGGTTTATTTTCTAAAACGATGAAATAAATGAGGTCTGGCAGAAAAAAATGGGGGTCTTTATAAAAGCAACAGGTGTGTTGAGAACCCTTTTGGGTGGAATAACTTTTTTAATTCGTACCTGAGCATTTCTACAGCTGACTGAACAGGAAAGTGTAGTTAACTGGAGCACCATGTGTTTAGGAGAGTCCACAATTGATGTCATCGAAGAGGCACAGAGACAACCATCCAGTGCGTTTCAGGGATATGAATGGGATATAATATCCACCCCCCCCCCCTTTTTTTCTTCAGGAGTTTCAAATACTGATTGAATTACATGGATTGACTTGTATGGGTTAATTGGAGGGTAATTCAGCTTGGGAGTACATTTTGCTCCTTTTTCTTCAATTATGTTTCAACAGCTAGTTGTGTGAGAGGAAGATATAAGGGTAGGTGGGGTTCAGGGAATCAACTAAGTTGTTTTTTTTTTTTTTTTTACATTGTTTATATCTTCCGAAGCTATCCTGAATGATGATAATCTTTTGGTCCCTCAACTTTACCCACTCTTGCCAAAGCTATATTTTGCCCATTTGCTCCACTTTTTAAGTATCGGCCAAAAAATTATTAGTATACAACGTTGTATGTCTGTAGGGCAGACTCCAAGGTGATAAAAGCTGCTTCTTTGCTGCCTATCAGCCCTAAGCCCTGGTGCCCTCTCCATATAGGAGCTTTGGCAACCCTTCCTGGTCTCACACAATGTTCCAATGCCATTAAAAAAAAGCTTGTGTTGCATGTGTATAGCTTTAGGTACCTTACCTCAACAGCAAAATGTCCTAGGAAACCGTTTTAAAATATTGGCTATATAATGTATCTTGTGTTCGGGGAATGTCTGTAGGTTTCTTTTAATTAGTTTCTCGTAATCTCTCCTCCCCAGATATCCCTCTGCTAAAAGAAGCTTGAAGAGATCTGATGCCTCACTCAACCCTGCGGGATCCCTACAATCTTCTGCTCTGCATTTCCTGTATGGACAGGAGTTTTGGAGCAGACATGTGCCTCCCTCACCCCACCAACCCACTTAGCACAGACACTTTGTTCCCCATCTACACAATGCTGGGAGCAGGTTGTCTGAGCCACGCTTGCAGAGGTGTACAACTCTATTTAAAATGTATGTGTTATGCTGTAACCTATATACGAATATTCCTGTGATATGGGCTGGATCATACATTGCCTGGCACGTTTTCCTACTAAATATTAATACCTCTTGGCCTTCCTAGTGATTTCAGCACACACAAATGTTGTTGTGGACCTCCATAAGACGCTTTCAAATAATTGGAATATATTTACATGGTTCCCAAGGGAAGACTCTTGTCTCAGGTTAAGCCATCTAATTCAGGTGGCTACAAAATTCATTGTCCAGTGCAATATTCGCTGTCTTCGCAAGCATCACTGGACAAGGACTTTTCCAACACCTAAGGTGTAGACCACTTCTCACGCTGGCTGCTTTCCCCATTAGAGGCTTATTCAGTTCACTCTTCTGTTAATGATCATTACAGACTTCATAATGAAAGGAGAAACCATGTACAGTAACCAATGTTGAATAACTCAAAGGTGATTGAAACATGGATTTACTGCACTTTGCCTATTGAGGTTTGCCTTTTTAAAAATAGGTTTGATTGATATCTTCTAGTAATGATTGTACCAGAGGAGCAGCACATCTCCATGACCCCTGAATAGGCTGTGCTGGTGGTTTGGCATTTTGTATGGGATATGTGTCTACCATTAAGTTACTGCAAAGCATTTTGTAACTTTTAAAAAGGAGGAACATTTTAAAATATAAGTTCTATCGAGAGATACATATCATGCATTGGGGTAAGATTCATTGCTCCATACGTATGGGACTCCCAGATGATGTGGGATGCCCAAAAAAATAAATTAAAACTGGTGCACGTGCTAAATCTATACCTAGAGCACTAGACATGGAAATATTGTAATTTAGTATAGTAGCTCCTGTATGTCTAATAATCCACTTCAAGATGATTCTATTAGTTTACATTTCTCAAAAATGTAGGACACTTCATCTCTCGTATATTTAGTCAACTGGCCAGGATTTTATCTAGTTAGAAGACAATAAACCCGTTTTTATTGTTCAGCAAAGGTGTGAAGACCGTATATAAGATCTAAATCCGTACAAAATCTATGCCTAAATGTAATGCAGAGTTTTCCAAAATGCACAACTTAAAGCGGTAGTTCACCCTCAGTGTCAACATTGTACCATAAAATCAGGCATTGTAGCGCGAGCTACAGTATGCCTGTCTCGAATTTTTTATCCCCGTACTCACAGTGTACTGGTACATTATAGATTCCAACTCCCGCGGGGAATGGGCGTGCCTATGGAGAGGGAGGATGATTGACGGCCGGCTCTGGCACGTCACGCTCCCCGAAGACAGCCGGAGTAGGTCTCGGCTCTTCACGGCGCCTGCGCACAGGCTATGCGCAGGCGCCGTGAAGAGCCAAGCCTATTTCGGCTATTTCCGGAGAAGCGTGACGCGCCAGAGCCGGCCGTCAATCACCTTCCGTCTGGATTGGAACGCCCATTCCCCGTGGGCAGTCGGAATCGTCTATGTACGATTGCACAGTGAGTACGGGGATAAAAAATTCGAGACAGGCATACTGTAGCTCGCGCTACAATGCCTGATTTTATGCTAGAAGAAAAAAAAAAAATTTTTCTTGTTTATAGGGTGAACCCCCGCTTTAAGCAGCTGTATCAGAGCCGTGCCACATAGATGCGTGGTTTTAAAATGTTTTCCCTTTAAGCTACAAATGTATAGCCCTGTATAAGAATCCCTGTATGGAATACCTGGAAATATTTCAGGTATCACGCGGTGCTCCTGAGAACTGGATCCTAGACATCCTTGTTCATAATCCCATTCCAACACCGCAGCCTAACAAAGAATGAGTTGTGCCAGAAAGGCCAAGGTGGAGATGTCAAGAATGGGAATTGAATATGATATGAGTGTGGAGGGGGGTATATTAAACACTGTGAAAGGGCCATCCTTGCCAACAGTGTTTCATACATATAATGTCAGGTTCATTAAGTTGACCAGGAACTCAAGGAAATGGATGCATCGAGTGTATCAAGTTTTTTTTATATAGGAAGATATGGGAGCTGCTGGCAGGAGTGAGAGGAAATAAGGGAGATTGGAATTTTGCAAATGCGTGTATCTGAGTATGTTTGTATATTTCATTTACTACAAAAGACTAATGCCACATACACACCTACACAAGACACCTTGAGTAGGTGTGTATGGTTTTGAGTGCGTGTGTATATTTGTGTGTTCATGTTTTTGTTGCAGCCTGTATGCTTTTTTGGGGCCTTTTTTTTAGTTTTGTTTTCTAAGCGACTGTTCAGAGCCGGCACTGTTGCAGTGGGGTTTTAACATGCAGGCATGCAACAACATATATAATATATATAATTTTTTTTTCTTTTTACAGCTAAAAACAAAATATCAGTTGAGCAAAAAAGATGCACTTTTTGAAAATGTGGGCCTGTCGCATATATAAAAGGGTCAGCCATTTTTTGAATTCGGCCCATACTGAGGGACCTTGCAGCTTGCCTATTCACTTTCCTCAATCATGAATAGAGTGGACATACAACCAAAAATGGCCTTCATTTGCAGTGGTGGTTTACTTCAGTGGCACTAATCTCTGGTTCTCAAAGCCCACTAAGAGGTAGAAACTCTGCTCTATAAATTGGTAAATTGTGTAAGAGAGCAACCTTTATTATTCCACTAAGATTCATGCCCTGATGGGTCTTGAGGACCTGATTTCAGCACTGCTGGTTTACATTGTGCCACTTTTTAGTTTCCTTTTAGTCAGGATCAGGTAGCCTGTGGCTCATCAGCTGTAGAGGAGCTGCAAGACGTAGCATGACCTGCTGGACCTCATCTACCAGAGCTTGCTGGTATTTGTTGGGCTACCACAGCTGGCAGGCCTTAGGTTGCTTTTGCCTGCTGCATTGTCACTAGACATCCTTCCTTATATTCTAAAGTGCAATATTTTCAAGAGCATTAATGTATGAGCTGCACAGTCTTTCACCAGTTTGTAAATACTTTTAATCAGACTCCTCTGCAACTATTACCAAGGCTTGGCTTTATATCCTGGGGTGTTTTTCATTTTTCCTTTTTTATATTTTTATTTCTTTATGTTCTTCGAACAGTGCCCTCAAATATATATCAGGTGATTCCTCTTTATGCCCACTATTTCAGAGCTATGGTTACTGCCCTATGACATTGCATGAAAGATGACAATAGAGAACCACTTCAGTGGTGGTCTAACCTCAGTACCGTCTTCCGGGTGTCCCTGGGCATTATGGAAGTCATTGCGTGTTGTATGGTTTATGGGGCACTGCATGACTGCGTACAGGGACAGGTAACCCCCTCTGGTGCCAGAATGATACATTATAAACAAATCACAGCTTTATTCCCTCTGCTCTGACTGTCAACTTGGACATTGCTGTGGGGCTGAAGATAATATTTTAATATTTGTACAAAGTAATTTAATTTTAATTGTTCTATGTATATAACTGCATTTCTAAATAATAAAAAAAAAAGTCTCTTTTAAAGTTTAAATCATGTTGTGTTTTTTCTGTGTGGAATGTTTAGTTTGTTAATACAATAAACATGGGTATGATTTCCTCACTTTCTACCTATGAATACGAAGGAAATGCTGTGACAGGCCCATTTTTTTTTTTTTCAAATGTTTGTCTAGGCAGAACCTGCATTCATTATATCTGGTCTCCCACAGTACACAGAACATGGAAATTCAATTATTTTAAGTAATTATAAGCTGATAAATACCTCTATTAGCAGTATATAGCAGTCCTATGACTTCCATCAGTTCCTAGTAAAGCTTGTAGGAGGAGTTTTCATTCTCCCCGAATCCCCTGTCTGGACATGCATGCACCCTCCCAAGAAAGAAAAAACTGAGCATGTGCAGCCTGTCCCCTGGCTCTGTAAATATCGGGTTATTTTTTGGAGGATCAGAGAAGATGGGATCAAACAGCCTTTATACATAATGCAAAAGATTATCCCCTTAGGTTCCACAGTGAGCATAACAAGCATACTTTACTGCATATACAGACTGATATTACTGTTGTGGGTTTAGTAACACTTTAAACCCCGAAAAGTGCAAAATGCATCTCTACAAGTGGAGAACAGAAGCCAATTTTTACCCATCTGTAATTTTTCATATTTTTTGCAACAGGGAGTAAATTTTGTGCAGATAGTCACCATTTTGTTAGTCTACTAGATGATTCCCCCCTGTCTTGTATCCGTTTATCCACATGCTGATCCGACAGATTTTGGGGAGCATTTGAGCGGTACTATGTTTGATTTGGGCTACATGTATCCCCCATATATTTATCCCTCCTTGTTTTATCCCATGAAAGATGCAGTAGGTACAAAACATTATTGACCTGTCCAGTGAGCTGACAATGCAGTGCCTTTCTGTTACACTTAAATCCCTACCAGCGTTGTCGGCCCTGCTCACTGGCTGGACTACAAAATACATCCTGGGTGGATAGCTTAGTCAGTTTAGTCTTGTGTATGAATATGTCTGAGCTCATCTCAAATACTGGCGGGCCAAACTGCCTGTGCGCATGTAGGCTGCAAGTAAATTTTTAACTGGCTGCTTGCTAATTTCGTAATGTTCCTCCATATTGATCAAACGTAGCTCTGCCCTATGTACCTGTATGAAATATGTCCTGGGACAAACCAAGTCTGCTATTTCAGCTTGATCAAGAAACATTAAAATATCAATGAGCTACCTGCAGCTATTCATAGCTGAGGCTTATGTGGTGGATTATTGATCATGCAGTTAGAAAACTTTGTGTGATCTATATTGTTTCCCCCCTTACAAGCCACTTTGGAGGCAAAAGTACTTTTGGTAGTCCATAAATATCATCAAATGGCAGCATCTGAAGAATGCCTTTCACATCCTAGGGAAATAACTGCTCTATGGTTTTTACTGCATTATTACCATTACCAGAATGCTAGTTATTCATCCTTCTACCGCTCATTAGGTCTGCATTTTTGTAACCATTCCAAATTCTGTCCAAGGAATTCTTGCGTATGTGCAAACCATTTTTTTTTAATTGTGGACAGTGTGCGGAAGGTTTTGAACTCATGTTGGATTTTTAGTGCTATCCAAGGCTCTGTCCGATATATTGCCCTCAGTGACAGTAGTCTCACCAGACATGGAAAGTAAAAATCTCCAACTGCAACATAGAAATTAAAAATTATTATTTTTAGGGCTGTGAAAATTAACAATTGATTCCTCGATTAATCGGTAATTTCTTTGATCGATCAAAATAATTTTGATCGTACGATCCGCGGATTGAGCATCCGCTGTCTCGCCCATAGGAAAGGCCGCGGCTTCGGCCTAGCTCCAGGGCCACAGCCATCTTGGTACACTCGGCAGTGGCCTAGTAGCGGCGCACTGACGTCATCACCCGCCTGCTTGTGTCGTCTGCGGACGGGTCTGCCTGCTGTCCTTTCTATTCTGGTAAGAGCAGGGAGATGTGTATATTACAGTATGGGGGGAGATGTGTATGTTACAGTGGGGACTATATATGTTGGGGATCCGAAAAATGATCCGATACGTCTTAAAGTTTAATAAAAAAAAAATATGGTAAAAACTGTGTGCCTTATAATTAATCGAAATTAGTCAATTAATTGATTAAATAAAATCGATTAATCGAACACGAAAATTTTAATCGGTAACTAATTATTTTAGTAAAGTAGGGGAAGGAAAGAACCTCCCCCCCCCCCGCAACTTTGTTCCTGTTGCAAAACCTCTTGAGGCTGTACACACGATCCAATTTTACGATAATAATTGTCTGATAGACGTGTTGTGTCAGATAATCCGACCATGTGTATGCTCCATCAGACAATTGTTTGCTGTTCATGCTCACCAACTGTCTGGTAATAAATCTGTTACGTCGGATTATCCGATCGTGTGTACACAAATCCGTCCAACTAAAATCCAAAGTACAAACTTGCCTGCTCCGAACCAATGTTAAACATTAAGACACATTAGCAAAAGTTGCCCAAAGGGTGGCGCTAAAGAGCAGAAAAAACACATTTCTTTATCGTATATCACGGGACACAGAGGCTAGTAATTACTAAGTGGGTTATAGTCCACATTCAGGTACTGGACACTGGTGTAATCAATTAGACAGGAAGTTTCCTCCCTATATAACCCCTCCCATACTGGGAGCACCTCAGTTTGTTCGCCAGTGTCTAAGGTGTTGGTCACGAGTGAAGATGTGCTCTGAGGAGCTCCACTGGAGGGATCCATGCTGGATTTAAATCGCCTCCATAAAAACCAGATCCATCCAAAGTGCCTTGGGCCAAAGTGGATGGTACCTGGGGCCTCTTATCCGAAGCATGAGGTTTTCCCCTGTAATGCCTCTCTTCGGAGGGCTGGATCCTGGGTTCCAGTACTATGGTTATAACCACATACCAAAAGATTTCTGGCAGGATGCGGTACAGGTCCAGGGGAGTGGAAACCCTGTCTTGGATCCCGGTCCCTGAAGGTCTGTTGACAACCCGTGGTGATGGGTGAAGATTGGGTCTGTCTGTGCTCAGCAGTATCCTGCAGCGGGGATAAGGTAAGTGAAGACAATCCTAGGTAAATACCTTAAGGATTGTCTTCCATGAGTATCTGCATGTCTTCTCTGTTTTCCGCCACTAGAGGCAGTAAAGAGACATACCTTGTATTTCGCTTACCATGCTCTCCAGGAACGAAAGCTCAGTGTTAGCCGGTCTGTTGAGCTGCTCACTTCCTCCGCTTCAGGCTCTGCCACAGTTGTGTGGGGGGAGTCCCTCGTAGTCCGGGTCCATGGCGCTCCTTGGGGGATCTCTCGCTCCCCCCGCCTCCACCATTTGCCTACGCGCGTGTGCTTTTGTAGGCGGGCGATGTGGTTGCTGCACGTGCTCGCCGGCTTATGGTGCAGACGCAGGGCGGGCCCTTCAAAAAAGCCCAGACGTCAGAGCTCTGTAAAGCCAGCTGTTTTTTTTGCTAGACTAAGTTCAGCTGTTGATGCACCTTTTGTTAAGTTCCTCTGCTTTTAGCTTAGGACTTTCGTCTCCCTGTAGAAAAGGTTCAGGAATATAAAAGGGCACCAGGGTATCGCCATCTGAATCTGGTGGCCCTTACCATGCCTGCATGATACCATCCTCCCCTGTAGAGACTTGAGGCAGCCCACAGGTTGAGCCATCGGCCCTGTCAGACATTGTAGCCTCCCCGCATATGTCAGTTTGGACATTTTGTGCATTGCATTTGTTGGTCTATAAGAGGTTAACTGCTATATTCACAGCATCCTCGCAAGAAGCAGAAACCGGGGTGTGCCCCTTCCCCTGCTCTAAATCCTCAAACAAAAGGATTAAAAGACCGGAGGGTGATAGTTCACCATCAGAGGACAGGGAACAGGTGCAGTCTAACGAGAGGAGGAGCTATCAGAAGCCTTGCAAGTTCTGGAGTTGCAGCTGCAGTCTTTTTCAGAGATTCATCCTGCATATAACTTAGCCTAGACGGCCAAAGCCTCTGTCTCCTCCTTGGGGTTTAAAAAAAAAAAAAAAATTCTATAGGTTGCTAGAAAAACCTCCACAGGGTCCTCATCCTGGTGCTGGCTTCAGGCTAACCAAACGCACAACTGGGATGCACAGTTGCTGGTGCACATTGCTAATGCACAACAGCTATATCGCATGATTGCGGAAACGCAAGTCTGCAGGGGATAACTTCCCCTTTACCAGTCCACATGTTTGCATAAAATACATGTTTGGAATGTTCAAAATGCATGTGGGGTAAAAACAAGTAACAGAACATGTTTACCGTTGATCACATAAAGATACATGTTTCTGTTTGTATGCGTTTACATGTTTTTTACATAGTCTCATGAGGATGCTTGGTCACATTAAAGTGCTTAAGTCGCATGGAGAGGTTTATTTGCACAGAAATGCCTAAAGTCGCATAAAAATGCTTGATTGCATAAAGATGCTGGATCACACAAGGTTGCCGGGTCACACAAGTCCTTGATTGCCCAAGGATACTTGGTCACACAGAGAGGCTTGTTTTCACAGAAATGCCTAAAATTGCATTAAAATGCTTGATTGCATAAAGATGCTGGATCGCACAGGGGTGCTTGATCACACAGAGACTTGGTCACACAAGGGTACTTGTACACACAGTAGTGCTTAAAATGCATTATACATAGGGTAACGCATATAAGTCCGCCAGTTAGGTCGCCCTTGTGCTCAGGGAATTTGGTCTAGTTTTGTCGGCTTACAAGGTCGGCACCTTGGGCCGATGCACCATATTTCCCTTCATCCTTCTAACAAGGGAATTGGTGTTCTTGGTTGCAGTAGCCTCCGCAAGAGCGTTTCAGTATTGGCAACTTTCTTTGTATAGAGCCATACTTAATTATTCTTAAGGATAGGGTGATGTTAAATCCTCACCAGCCTTATTTCCTAGAAGGATCTAGTTTTAATTTGAATCAAGATAGTCTTGCCTTTCTTTTTTCCAGAACCTTGTTCTGCGGAAGGAAAAGTTATTGCTTTTCTCTCAATCATAAGAGCGGTTAAAAATTTTCAGATATAGGAAACTGACATTTTGTTGTGCTGCCAGAAGACCCTAGAAATGGGCAGGCAGTGTTCAGATCAGCTATTAAAATGGTTACACACTTTCTCATTAGAGTAAGAAAAGTCAAGGCCTATCTGAAGCAGCTGCTCGGATACGGAAAACTGATGATGTTGCGCTACCAGGAGGCCCAAGGAAAGGCCAGGCAGCATCTAAATCAACTGTTTTCAATGTTGATTCATCAGGTTATTATTCAGGCTTGTGGTTTAAAGAGAGGGTTTCCCCCTGTTTCTTTTAGAGTGCACCCTACCAGGATAGTAAGCTCTTCATGCGTGGTGCATTACCAAGCCTTTATGACTCAGATTGCAAGGCCGCAACTTGGTCATCGGTGCTTACGTTCACTAATTTCTATCAGGTGAATGTAAGACGGCAAGAGGATGTCGCTTTTTGGCGCAGTATGCTGCAGGCAGCAGTATAGGTCCTCACATCTTATGGCGGTCTGCGTTATTTGTGTCTCCCCCCCCCCCTCAGTAGGCGTTTCTTTGGGACGTCCCTCTTAGTAATTACTAGGTTTTGTGTCCCATGATGCACGATAAGAAAATAGGATTTTTATAACGGCTTACCTGTAAAATCCTTTTCTTGGAGTACAATACAGGACACAGAGCTCCCGCCCCTCTTGTTTGGGGATATTGGAACACTTATCGCTTTGCTACAAAATCTGAGGTGCTCCCAGTATGGGAGGGGTTATATAGGGAGGAAACTTTCTGTCTAATTGATTACACTAGTGTCCAGCACCTGAAGGTGGAATATAACCCACTTGGTAATTACTAGGCTCTGTGTCCCGTGATGTACTCCAAGAAAATGATTTTTACAGGTAAGCTGTTATATAATTCCTAGTATTTAGGTTTTGTTAGTTGAAAATGTTGTGCCGTCTGTATGCATACCAAGTTCATGGCCAACGCCCTTCGGACCAAAATCCACGGATTTGTCTGATGGAAGTGCGATCATGTGCTGGAGGCTTTAGACTTTCAAGAGAAACTGTTGTTACTGTGATGGTGAGAGAGGGGAAAATCTCTCTAACAGAGCTGCAGATAGTCCTAATAACCTGATAGGAAATCTAATACTTCCTCAGTCTAATTATCCATATAGTGGCTTTTTCATGACTGTTGATCATTCTCAGTATTGGATCAATAGTGAGTCTCATGAGAGTCCGTACAGAGCACTCAAACTTTAGCATGGCATTAAAGAAGAAATCAAATTTTGTGACTGCCTTAAAGGGGTGGTTCACCCTAAAAACGACTTTTTTTTATTACAATGGCCCCCCACATTACAATACGATTAAGGATCTTATTACTTTTTTTGAAGCTGTACATTTGTACAGCATATTCACCCGTTGCGAGTCCCGCGGGAGTGGGCGTTCCTCACATGTCTGTGATTGACATTTTGCCCAAAAACGAGCTCCCCCCCGTCGCGTAAGCCGCGTCACGGTTGGCGAAAGGAGCCGAACGGCGAGTCGGTGCTATACTGCGCATGCGCATCGCCGTTCGGCTCCTTTCGCCAATCGTGACGCGGCTTACGCGACGGGGGGAGCTCGTTTTTGGGCAAAATGTCAATCACAGACATGTGAGGAACGCCCACTCCCGCGGGACTCGCAACGGGTGAATATGCTGTACAAAGGTATGTACAGCTTCAAAAAAATAAGAGCCTTAATCGTATTGTAATGTGGGGGGCCATTGTAATAAAAAAAAGTCGTTTTTAGGGTGAACCACCCCTTTAAATGCAAGTCTTCCTGCATTATACTCAGTTTTCTAGAAAACTAGACATTTTCTTTAACCACTTAAGCCCCGGACCATTTTGTTGCTAAAGGACAAGGCCCCTTTTTGCGATACGGCACTGTGTCGCTTTAACTGACAATTGCGCGGTCGTGCGACGTGGCTCCCAAACAAAATTGATGTCTTTTTTTTTTCCCCACAAATAGAGCTCTCTTTTAGTGGTATTTGATCACCTCTGCGGTTTTAATTTTTTGCGCTATAAACAAAAATAGAGCGTCAATTAAAAAAAAAATGTATTTTTTACTTTTTGCTATAATAAATATCACCAAAAAATGTATACATTTTTTTTTCCTCAGTTTAGGCCGATATGTATTCTACATATTTTTGGTAAAAAAATCGAAATAAGCGTTTATTGATCAATTTGCGCAAAAGTTATAGCATCTACAAAATAGGGGATAGTTTCATGGCATTTTTATTTATAATTTTTTTACTAGTAATGGTGGCGATCAGCAATTTTTATCATCACTGCGACATTGTGACGGACACATCGGACACTTTTGACACCATTTTGGGACCATTGTCATTTTTACAGCGATCAGTGCATTTTTATAGCACTGAATTACTGTGAAAATTACACTGGAAGCGAAGGGGTTAACCTGTAGGGGGTGCTGAAGGGGATAAAGTGGTTGTAAACCCACTTTTTTGGCTTTTGCCTACAGGTAAGCCTATAATAAGGCTTACCTGTAGGTATAAAGGATCTTGCAGCGGCGCATGCGCAGGGGGGATCCTCGGCTGAAGGGCCGGCCCCGTCGACCCATGCCGGATTGAAATCTCCCGCGCATGTGCGGGAGTGACGTCATCACCGCTCCAGCCAATCACAGCGCTGGAGCGGCGATACCCGGAAGACACGCTCGGCGTGGACCAGGTAAGTTCCCTACCTCGTTCCGAGGTAAGTATTTCATGAGCTAATATGCGGTGCATACTAGCTCAGTATGGCTTTTCCCTTGCAGGGTTAAAAAAAAAAATGTATATGCGGGTTTACAACCGCTTTAAGTGTGCCCTAGTGAGTGATTCTTACTGTGTGGTGGTGTGGCTTGGCTGTGACGTCACTCATCGTTGTTCCCTATGACAGGGAACAGACGATCAGTGACACTCACTAGGAAGAACGGGGAAAGGTTTGTTTACACTTGCCTCTCCCCGTTCTTCAGCTCTGTGACCCGATCGCAGACACCGGCGGCGATCGGGTCCCGCGGTCACGGAGCTCACGACCGGCCGCGCCGCTCTGCTGACGTATATCGTCATTAGGTGGGCCTTAATTGTTTATAGTGCTGTATATCCAAAATATCTAAACAAAAAAAAAAAAAAACTTCTGAATAGAGTAGAAAGACTTTTAATTTGTTTAATATTTTTTTTGCCTTGAGAAGTGCGGTTTAGGCACACTGAGTTAGTTCCCTCTTATGATTTGGAGTGGTCAGATGTGACTTCTGTTTTTTTAGGGGAATTTTCAGGCCACTCTTTAACACCTGAGCCTCTTGGCACATCTCCAACATGCAGAAAAGAAACCGCCACACAAGTTCAGATATAGTTTATATAGCTCTTAGATGCTTAAAAGGGGGGGGGGGGGGGGGGGGGGTGGTAGATACAGTAGATGATGTGATTCCAGGGTTCTTTAGGGGTGCTTAAAGTTGCCTGTCTGTCAAACTGTTGGCTCAAGAGAAATGTTTCAAAGTCTGGATCACCTCCCTATCCAACATGTTCAAGCCCCGATGAAGGGGAACCTGTAGAACTCCCAAATGTTTTGGCTACTTTACCGACACTACTATTACAATACTAACATATCTGGATTTCATTGTTTGAGTTGCGCATTTTAAAGTTTTTGCCCATCATGGGGGATTTTTCCTTGCTTGTTTAATTGCCACTAAACTTGTGAGCAGTAATAGCCAATTTAAAGGAAATTCTTATTTATGATTGTCAACACAATGTGTGCCTATTTTGTAGATTACATCTTTATTCCTGTTCTGACTACTCAATTTTTTCTTGTGACAACTTTCACTGGGACAAACACACAAGGTGAATTCCCCCCCCCCCCCCCCACGGTGATACAGCAGTAAAACCACGACAGGAGAGCTAATATTGGCTAATATCATCATGTTGTTTTGGCTTTGGCTTTAGGCACACTTTAAAGTTCTGATCACCATAAAGTATACATATTCATGATCTTACTGTTGCTTTAAAGCGGTGGTTCACCCTAAAAAACAAGTTTCTACCATGAAATCCAGCATACTAGCGTGAGCTACAGTATGCCTTTATTTATTTATTTATTTTGCGACGTACTCACAGTTTAATCACGTAGTTAAGTTTCAGACTCCCTGCGGGGAATGGGCGTTCCTATGCAGAGGGGAACATGATTGACGGCCGGCTATGGCGCGTCACACTTCCCGAAAATAGCCGGAGTAGGACTCGGCTCTTCACGGCGCTATGCGGCGCCTGCGCACAGACGCCGTGAAGAGCCGAGTCCTATTTCGGCTGTTTTCGGGAAGCGTGACGCGCCATAGCCGGCCGTCAATCACGTTCCCCTCTGCATAGGAACGCCTACTCCTCGCGGGGAGTCTGAAACATAACTACAAGATTAAACTGTGAGTACGGCGCAAAAAAATAAAATAAAGGCATCCTGTAGCTGGATGGCATGGTAGAAAAAAAAATGGCATCCATTACTGGCAGGAACTGTGGTATATTACACCCACTTCCTGTCCAGCAGACATTTTGCCTAATCCCTTTTATCGTTAAGCATCAGAAGAACGCCACTATTTCTTAAAACTGGCCTTGGAAGCATAAGTCTAAGTAGGAAGTCATTAGTGTTTAATTAATTAGTATATGTTCTGAATATGAAGTGACAAGGATTTTGTTTCTTCCGTTTTGGCTTTTTGTTTACTAGCCATTACCGGCTAGGAAAGAAGCTGATCAAACCAGTCTCCGTTTGCTTTGGAGAGCAGAGAAGACCTGTCGGGTTCCATGCTATCACAAGGTGTGTTGTTCATGCTTTGTGATAGCAATAAAGTTCAGTAAAATATTAAATAGACCAATTTTCTTTGAATTGACTGTGCTCACATGCGAATGCGCACATAGGCCTCAGACATGTGAAATATCACTGTAAACGTCAGAGCAAGAGCAGTAATTCTATCCCCCACCACCTTGTCTACCTCTAAACTGGTAACCTGTAAAGGCTTTTAAAGCATCACCTATGGATAATTTAATATACCATAGTTTTTCACCTTTGCAGGGATGTGCACAATGTTAAAGGAGTTGTGTAAACTCTCCTTTTTAAAAAAAAAACAATAGCAAACATGTCATACTTACCTCCACTGTGCAGTTCGTTTTGTAGAGTGTGACCCTGATCCTCAACTTCTGGGGTCCCCCGACGGTGCTGGTAGCTCCTCCCTGCATCGAGTGTTCACGTTGGAGAAGGCTCTCCTAAGGTGGACACCCATGCGGGCACGCTCCGGAGTCCTGCTTCTGTGTACGTTCACACAGAATGCTGAACTCGGCCCCGCCCGCGTCATTGGATTTGACTGATAGCAGCGGGAGCCAGTGGCTGCACTGCTATCAATCTATCCAATCAAGAGCCGACGGGTGGAGAGGAATAAAGTGTCTCCGCTGAGGGAACGAACAGGCTCAGGTGACTGAAATGGGGGGGCGGTCAGTGTCGGTTATCAACCCCTTTAAAGCATGCTGCCATCTTTTATGTTTAAAAAAAAATGTAAGTATTCTATTTGCCCTAAAAATTTGGGATGTTGGGTGCCTGCCCATACATGGTGTTTGAATCTCGGCCAAGATTCAAACTGTCTATGGCCAGCCTTGCACTGTAGTTGCACAAGCAGTCAAAGCAACGGGGTTTTTTTTTGTTTTTTGAATAAACGTTTTACACAAATAAATAAAAGCTGATCATTGTAAAGCACCCCTGTCAGTGGTACATAGTTTGTCTCAACACTCTAATTGATACATTTACAGGAGAGCTTGTTCTATTGAAAAACAGGATTACTGGCTAGATTGCCAAGTAAAAATAATGAAAGGAAGCCTTCAAAATAAAAGTGATACAGCCCTCACATCTAAGAATTGGTAAGCTATAATATGATAATTGTTTGCTTTTGGATTCAGTAATGCTTTAATTATCTGTTCAGTGGCAAATACAGGTAAAGCTGTACATACCGTGTTTCCCCGAAAATAAGACCGGGTCTTATATTAATTTTGGCTACAAAAATCACACTAGGGCTTATTTTCAGGGGAGGTCTTATTTATTTACGGTATGTACAATAATCTACATTCAAATACAGTCATCATGACGATCTTAGAGTGGTTGTAACCCCAAAAAGAAAAAAATATATCCTGATCCTTTAAAGCATGATAGCCAGCACAGTGACCCGCTTTAGCTCTTCTTCTCCACTCTGAGCACTGCAGAGGAAGGGACTGCTGACGTTGGAGAGGAGAAGATCTCCAGCCGGTCACGTGAGCGCCCAGCGGCACTGTAAGTAAGGTATTTTTTGTAAACAAAGTTACAAAAAGGAGACACACTGCACATTATATAATCTTTTTACAAAACGGATTACATGTTTTTACGATGACTTTAACTAGGGTTTATTTTTGGGGTAGGGCTTATATTGCAGCCATCCCCAAAAATAACGCTAGGTCTTATTTTCAGGGTAGGGCTTATTTTCGGGAAAACAGGGTACAAAGAGCTTGATAAAAAATAGGTTACAGGTGTGATGCGGATTATGCCCTTTTTTTTTTTTTTTGCCAACTTGTAACTACAACCTACAGAACCGTCATGACAATACAAATAAATTGTTCTCTTTTTATATTTGACACTCAGTACTTTTCTAATTCTCATAACCAGACAGCTATCATGTTGTGGTATAATATGGTGTGACCAAAATAATTCTGCATCAGTAAGCAACAGAAGGTGTTATGGTTTCCTTTCTAACACTTGGTGCAGAGATGGGTTTTCATCTCATTTCCTTGTGTAGGAAGTACAGTTAATATGTGACATAAAAACAGACATTCACTTTCTGAATGTTTAAAGCGTTCCCATTATAAAAGTTAATATTTATTTGTGTTCAAGCTCATAAATATGTCAATGTTTTTTTTTTCCCTTAAATTGTCTTAGGCCCCTTTCACATGGGGCGGATCAGTAATGATCCGCCCCGTGAACCTCCGCTTGCTCAGCGGGGATCGCTCTGTTGATCCCCGCTGAGCCGGCGGATGACAGGGTGGTCCCCGCACACTGTGCAGGGACCGTCCTGTCTTTTCTCCGCTCTCCCCTATGGGGGGATCGGATGAACACAGACCGCCTGTCCGTGATCATCCGATGCGCCAGACGGATGGAAAAGTCGTTTTTTCCTCGGTCACACTTTGGCGGGTCGGATGTCAGCGGGGATGTCTCCATAGAGGAGCACAGAGCGCCCGTTCAGGTCCGCCAAAAAAACTGGCAGGCGGACCTGAACGGGCCGCCTGTGTGAAAGAGCCCTTAGGCTAGGTTCACAGTGTGATAACATACATTAGTGTAAATGTGCTGTGGAGACATTCATTCTTAAAGTGATTGTAAAGGTTGTTTTTTTTTATTATTAAAATAACGGCAAATTGAATACTTACCTTTCTGTAATTTTCCTTTCCTGGTGCCTGTCCATGGCAGCATACATATGGTTGGTAACCCCGCCCCCAACCAACCCACAGGACCAATTATAACTCTTTAAAAGAGTGTCAGCCTCTCCCATACACCATTCTTGTAACTAGACTCAAACATTTAAGGATTATGGCAGGGGAGGGCGTATGCTGCCATGGATAGGCACCAGAAAAGGAAAATTACGGAAAGGTAAGTATTCAATTTTCAGTTTTCCTGGTGCCTTCCATGGCAGCATACATATAGTTAATAACTCACTCACAGGGAGGGTAGCTGCCAAAATATTTTTTACTTTCGACTATAGATCAGACAGCTCATGAAGCCCCTCTGCTTCTCTAGTTTTTTTTTTTTTTTTTTATGTCGTGGGGAGCAAGTGCAACCAGGATTAGACCGTAGTCGGTCATGAATGAGGTAAAAGACGACCATTTTGTCGCCTGACAGAGTTTCTGGGGGAAAAAAAAGCTCTACAGTTGCCCAGCAAAAGACCATTCACTATGTAGAGTGAATACTTATTGATTTTTGGAACCGGAGGACCACTAGTTTGATATGTCCAGTGTCCACCGAATGAGATAACTGATCCAACTTGCCAAAGTTGTCCTTCGTGTTTATATATTTCTAGATAGTTTCTTGTGTCAGACTACTGCAATGTCTGAGAGTTCTTGACATATCCAGCTTGTATAATTTCGGGGATGCTGAATCTTTCCCTAAAAGCTGGAAGCACCCATTCCTGGTCAAGGTGGTTTGTAGAGGGAAAATTAATGATCAAAATAATTTGGGTACAACGTCGCATGACCGCACAATTCTCATTCAAAGTGTGACAGCGCTGAAAATTGGCCTGGGCAGGAAGGGGGTGAAAATGCCTGGTATGGAAGTGGTTAAAGATAACTATAAAGTATTCCTGAAGAGGTTATCTTTTTATTGAACTGACCATCCATACATCTACTCTGGCTATAGTTGGCTAGAGGCAGATTGGACCTAATTTCTTCCTGCTCAAGCCTGTGCTCTTGCTGTTGTTGGTCATAATACATGGATCAAAGTGATCATTTGCACCCCTTCATCAAATAATTATAATACTTTGCTTGGCCCAGTTTTGATGCACACAGATAGAAAGAACAGCAAAGGTGAGGTGATAGACCAGTGATGGCGAACCTTGGCACCCCAGATGTTTTGGAACTACATTTCCCATGATGCTCCACTACACTGCAGAGTGCATGAGCATCATGGGAAATGTAGTTCCAAAACATCTGGAGTGCCAAGGTTCGCCATCACTGTGATAGACCTTCATTTCTTCTACAGCTATATTGCCTCTTAAAGGAGAACTTTTCCATTTGTTATAAATACACCATTAATGACAATTATAACAATAATAACAACAATAATAAAATTAAAGCTGTTGACTCTATGGAACAAGCCTTATGTCATTTTGTCAAGTAGCCTCTATTTAAAAAAAGACCAAAAGTGACACCTAGTGGATGTTGATACACCTAGAACAAAGCATTTTGTCCTTGTTAATAGCTGAAACTACATGGCAGGAATCGGACACAATTCAAGCTGTGGGTGACCTTGTCGGCCTCATCTGGCTCCTGAAATATCACCTGAAAAATCGAAGGAGCTGAATTGAAAATTGTTGGCCAAACAATTACTGCATCCTGTCAAATGCAATCTCTCTCTCCAGGTATTCAGACAACAGCTTTTGTGATAGCTGGGACAATGATAGGTCCTCCTAATGGAAGCATATGGTTGGTCCCTGGAGGGACCTTGATCTCTCAGCCCTCCAAAGCAACCAATCAAACCAAGACCGGTTGCTTCAATGGGCAGTATAAAGAACTAAGACCAGTAGTGACGAAATCCTCAGCATGGGCCTGGAGCTATAGAGGTTGTTGTGAGGTGTGGGTTAACATGTGGGGTGGTGTTGGTGTGAGCTTAGTGGGGTTTCTTTTTGAATGGCCCTTAGGTGGTGGGAATTGTATTTAGGTGGGGAAGTTTGGATTTTTGATGTAGGGAGCCATTGCGTGGGAGTATGCAAGTAGATGGGGTGCAAAATGGAGAATGGGTGTGTCAGTGAAGCATATTATACATTGAACACTAGATGGCAGCAAAGTTGACAGTGAGAAGCTGTCAGCTGCTTAGTGCACACATCGCATAACTTCCTGGCTATAAAAGCTGAGCAAGTGCTCAGAGGAATTGCTGGTTTGTCTTCAGCTTCCTGTTGTGTTCTGCTTCCTGTTTCCTTCATCTGATTACCTGTTGTGACCCGGATTGACCTTGACCATTCTGCTCTTCTCCTGCACCAACCTCTGGCTTGCCTATGGACTCCGCCTTGTCTCCAGTGTTTGACACTCTGCCTGTTACCCGGACCTGTCTCCTGTCTCTAGTGCTTGACCTGCCTTTGACCCGGACCTGCCTCTTGTCTCCAGTCCTTGACCCTTGGCCTGTACCCGGATCTGCCTTTGGCCTCCTGTGTTTGATCCTCAGTCTGTTCTTGACTTTCTGTGGAACTCTGCTGGTCCTGCGACCCCCCTTTTAATCGCACAGCTGCCCTTCTCTACAGAGGACCTCTACGCAAGTCTTCCTTCCGTGGTAGCCTGTGTCACTCCTGCGACCCCCAGTCATTGCACAGCTGCCCTTCTCTAGAGGACCTCTACGCAAGTCTTCATTCCGTGGTAGCCTGTGCCTCTTTGTGTGATCCCCTCCCTGTCTCAACTCCAGGGGGCGGAGTGTGCCTAGTCGCAAGGGTGAACCGCTCTCGGCCTCAGTAAGTACCCTTCTGACAGGGTGACATATGTTGTGGTGTGAATGTTTTAGGGTATAAGATGTATGCCTCTTTGAGGAGATTAGATTGGATGAATGTGGGTAAATGAGGAGTGGTTAAGGGATGGTCGATGAGTGTTGACACTAGGATGTGAGTTAATATGTGTTGGTAGTATGGTGCTGTTTTTGAGAGCTCAGACACTGTGCTGTAAGCACGTGCTCAGCACAGAAAGCTCTGTTGCCCATGGACGCATATGCGTTATATGGGCGGCAAGAGGTTTAAGTAATGTTAATGTAGAATAGTCCTTTCTTTTTCCATATGAAAAATCAGAACTTTTATTCATTTATGAAAATAAATATACACAGGGTTGATTTACTAAAACCGGAAAGAGTGCAAAATCTGGTGCAACTGTGCATGGTAGCCAATCGGCTTCTAACTTCAGCTTTTTCAAATAATCTTTGACTAAAAAACTTGGAAGCTGATTGGTTTCTATGCAGAGCTGCACACGATTTTGCACTCTCCAGTTTTAGTAAATCAATTCCACTATGTCAAATTGTCAATTTTGTCATTGGTTCACACATGTCACCTTTATCTGTAAGCACTATTTGACTCCAGATCTACTATAAAATTTGCCTTTTCAAATATGTTAAAAAGTTAACAATTTCCATAGGTTGTACTTACTTTTTTACACTAATGTATATATTAAAAAGGGCTAAAATAAAAATGTTCAATTAACCATATAGCCAATAACATATTGGTAAATAAGAATTTCTATTACTTCTTTCTGGTGAAATGTCACCAATCGTCTCCTACTAAGTATCCCAGATTTGTGTTATGCAACACACACAACTGAGATGTCAGATCACATACCCCCACCCCGAGAAATATGGAGTGAGATTGTTTTTCACCATTTCTGTAGCAACATCCCTATCTACCTCTCCTCAACCTCATCAATTACTCTGCTTAACCTCCTCTGCAGTGTCTTGTCACAAGGAGGGTCTGTACTATGAGGCGATGTACAGGCTCTAGTGACATGTACGTATTACTTTTCGGCCTTTTGGCTAAGATCAAGTGTTCTCAGTTGCCAGAGGAGGCGCTATGCTACTCCAAATGGGGAGGGCAGGTGCAAATTCAATTGTGTCATTGCACCCAGAAGGGTGATTTCGGTAGGGATTCATACCTGTTGCGCCCAGACAGACTTTGGGGGCCAGCCATGGTCGAGTCTGAGCCATCCAGAAGGGTGCTCCTGGTGAGGATGGGTGCTGCATCTGGCCTTTTGGCTGGGTCTTTTTCTGGCTTTCTGGCTGGTGCTGGTGTGGATGCTGTTCCTGTTAGTGTCTGGTGGAGGAGCTAGGTGGTGCCATGCAAATCTGCCGGACTGATGGGGGCCTGGAAGGGCTAGTATCGGTGGAGGCTGTTATTACTGGGGCAGCTCTCCCTGAGAAAACCTTGAAGGGCTCTCTATCTGGCATGGATGGAGGGCTGTACTGATCCGGTCGGGAGGTTGGATAGGGAACAGAAAGCCTATGGTGTATGTGCCCCTGGAGTGGCAGTCCAGGGGTGCCATACAGTCACTGTGAGTGAAGTGGGGGTCACTTTCCTTTTCGAATAATTAATATTTACAAAAAACTAAAACAAACAAATAAAACATGAATACATAACTGATTAATATATGTATTCTAGTGTCATAGCGGAACTCCACCCAAAAGGGGAAGTTCCGCTTTAAGGCCCCGTTCCCTGCACCTCTTGAACAAATGAGGACCGGAGGGGTGAAGCAGGTACCTAATTTTGACAGGTACCCGCTTCACACTTACGTTTCCATAACTTTTGGCATAAAATCCTTCATGCTATGTGAATCGACAACTGTTTAAATTTGGAATTCTGTCCTATACAATGGGAAAGGAACCAAATTCAACTTAAAATACAGTAACTATGGAATGGCAACATCTTCCATTCTTTCACTGATTGAGCCATTGCTAAATCAGGGCTATTGTGTAACTACAGACAACTTTTACACGCAGGGGTCAAGTCCTGGGGAAAAAAGTGTGAGAACTCCCACCCAAGATCCACTCCCCCACCAAAAAAAAAATGATACACTCATATGCATAATTACTAAACCACAACTTTAAGCAAGTTCTTTCTAAATCCCGCGATAACTCGCGGCAGACCTCCGCAATGTCTCCTGGGAACAATGACAAAAGCTCCCAGGAGACATTGCGGCATCGAGGAAGTGACGGAATACCAGCACTCTACCTGATGAATCCATACACAGGAAGCGGCCAGTAAGGATCGCCTGCCCCTGACAGTGACTCGAGCTGGGCATCGCCGCTTAGTGAAGGATTGGCTCGGGCGGCTCGGCTGCTCTAGTCCTCCAAAGGGAACTGCGTTCCTGCTGTGAAAAAAGTGCAGGAACTCCGTTCCCACGCGTTCCCGCAGGACTTGAGCCCTGTTTACACATCTCCTGAACTTTATGAGTTCCTTCTGCAGAACAAAACGGATGTATGAACCGTTAGGGCTTACCGGCGTGACATTCTGCCAATTTTTAGCAATAAGAAGCTCAAGACAGGAGAAATGGTTGCCAGGCAGAAATGCAAAATCATGGCACTGCGATGGCGTGACAAAAAACATGTGTGCATAATGAGTACAATCCATAATACCTCCACTTTTATGGTACGCACAAAAGGTGGGAAAAGACATCATGAAGCCACAGGTAGTGATAGACTACAACAACACCATGGGAGGCGTTGACAGAGCTGACCAGGCAATGACATTTTATCCAGCAATGAGAAAACAACAAAAAAAGTATTACAAGAAGATCTTCAGGCATCCTTCAGGCATGTTCTTGAACAATGCTTTTCCAATGCTTTTTGCCTTCATTCTGCTAAAAAAAAAAAAAGAGTGACAAGCCTGTGGTTCATGCTGACTTTGTTTGGAAAGTTGCCAAACTGATCTTTCTGAACCACCAAACACCAATGGCTGTGAAAGGAGCTGGATGTCGTGCTGCTGGCGTTGTCAACCCGGAACGTCTGACTGGTCGTCACTTCATGGACTACATCCCACCAAATGAGAAAAAGTCAGCACCCACAAGGATGTGCATGGTTTGTTGCTCATAGCGTGTTCACAGTGGAAAGAAAATCCGAAAAGAAATCGGGTTCCATTGTCCTGATTGTGACGTCGGACTTTGTGCAGTCCCATGTTTCAAAATGTATCATACCTGGGATGTTTACTGAAGCAATATGACTAGTAATATTGCACCCTTGTTTGGACAAAAAAAAATGTACTAAAATGTATTGAATAAAATGTATTATAATAATATTATTATTATTTGTTATTTATAGTTATTTATTATATTATAATTTATGATTTTGTGTTTTAAACTTTATCATACCCGGGATGTCTACTAGACTCTTGTTTGGACAGATTTAAGTGAGTTATTCCTAAAAATTGCAGGCCTACAATATAATACACGAAATTTCCATGCAAAACTATTGTACCGCTTTCGGCATCAAAAATCTGACATAATCATACCACCAGGGAGGTTAAAGGAGAAATGAACACTATAACAAAAAATATAGTAAGAAAAGTGTTAAGTGAATACTTGTAATATTCTGCTTATTCTGCCTGACTGTACATTTTGACAAGACAAAGAGGGGTTGATTTACCAAAGGGAAATAGACTGTGCACTTTGAAAAGTGCAGTTGCTCTAGAGCAGGGATATGCAATTAGCGGACCTCCAGCTGTTGCAGAACTACAAGTCCCATGAGGCATAGCAAGACTCTTATAGCCACAAGCATGACACCCAAAGGCAGAGGCATGGTGGGACTTGTAGTTTTGCAACATCTGGAGGTCCGCTAATTGCATATCCCTGCTCTAGAGCAAGGGTAGACAACCTTAGAGATGGAGATCTACTTGAACAACACTGATAAAGTCAAAGATCACCTGGCATAGTTCAGGAGTTGGTTGTGCTCAGAATGCAGGGTTCAGGAATGCGTTACCCTTATAATGCATGGTTCAGGAGTGTGTTCCGCTCAGAATGCAGGATTCAGAGGGTGTTGTGCTCAGAATGCAGGCATCTGGAGTGCATTATGCTCACAATGCAAGGGATCAGGATTGTGTTGCGCTCAGAATGCAAGGATCAGGAGTGCGTTACAATCCCAATACAGGGATCAGGAGTGTGTTGCGCTTAGAATGCAGGGATCAGGAGTGCATTGCGCTTAAAATTCAGGATTTCTGGAGTGTGTTGCACTCAGAATGCAGGGTTAAGGAGTGCATTGCGCTCAGAAGGCAGGGATCCAGAATGTGTTGCGCTCAGAATTCAGGGTTCAGGTGTGTGTTATGCTCAAAATGCAGGATTCAGGAGTGTGTTGCCCTCAGAATGCAGGGCTCAGGAATGTGTTGCGCTCAGAAATCAGGGCTCAGGAATGTGTTGCGCTCAGAATGCAGGGTTCACGAGTGTGTTACCCTCAAAATTCAGGGTTAAGGAGTGGGTTATGCTCAGAATACAGGGTTTAGGAGTGCGTTACCCTCAGAACTCAGGGTTAAGGAGTGGGTTACCCTCAGAATGCAGGGTTCAGGAGTGTGTTGTGCTCAGAATGCAATGATCAGGAGTGCGTCGTGCTCACAATACAGGGATCAGGAGTGCATTGCGCTCAGAATACAAGGATCAGAAGTTTGTTACGCTTGCAATGCAGGGATCAGAAGTGTTCTGCGCTCAGAAAGCAGGGATCAGGAGTGCACTGTGCTTAGATTGCGGGGATCAGGAGTGTGTTGCGCTCAGAATGCAGGGTTCAGCGGTGCGTTTTACTCAGAATGCAGGGTTCAGGAGTGCGTTGCACTCAAAATGCAGGGTTAAGGAGTGCGTTACACTCAGAATGCAGGGTTAAGGAGTGTGTTGCGCTCAGAATGCAGAGATCAGGAGTGCGTTAAGCTCAGAATACAGGGATCAGAAGTGTGTCATGCTCACAATGCAGGGATCAGGAGTGTGTTACGCTGACAATGCAGGGATCAGGAGTGTGTTACGCTGACAATGCAGGGATCAGGAGTGTGCTGCGCTCAGAATGCAGGGATCAGGAGTGCACTGTGCTTAGAATGCGGGGATGAGGAGTGTGTTGCGCTCAGAATGCAGGGTTCAGGAGTGCGTTTGCGCTCAGAATGCAGGGTTCAGGAGTGCGTTTGCACTCAGAATGCAGGGTTAAGTATTGCGTTATACTCAGAATGCAGGAATCAGGAGTGTGTTGCGCTCAGAATGCAGAGAGAGATCAGGAGTGCGTCATGCTCACAATTCAGGGATCAGGAGTGTGTTGCGCTCAGAATACAAGGATCAGGGGTGCGTTACACTCACAATGCAGGGATCAGGAGGGCATTACGCTCACAATGCAGGGATCAGGAGTGTGTTACACTTGCTTGCTCACAATGCTTGCTCTTAGAATGCAGGGATCAGGAGTGCGTTACCCTCAGGATGCAGGGTTCAGGAGTGTGTTGCAGTCAGAATGCAGGGTTCAGGAGTGCGTTACCCTCAGAATGCAAAGTTCAGGAGTGTGTTGCGCTCAGAATGCAGGGTTCAGGAGTGGGTTACCCTCAGAATGCAGGATTAAGGAGTGGGTTACCCTTAGAATGCAGAGTTGAGAAGTGGGTTACCCTCAGAATGCAGGGTTCAGGAGTGTGTTGCGCTCAGAATGCAGGGATCAGGGATGCGTTACGCTCAGAAGGCATGGATCAGAAATGCATTACGCTCCAAATGCAGGGATCAGGAGTGTGTTACGCTCAGAATGCAGGGATCAGGAGTGCATTGCGCTCAGAATACAAGAATCACCACCACACCCGTCCCAGTGTCACCAGACCAGTGCAGCCAGCAACAGTGTCCTTGAACACCGCAACACTAGTAAAGTGTAACTATATCAGTGCAGCCAGGCACAGTGTCAGTATAGTATAATAGTATAGTATTAATATATAAGTGCATCCAGAAACAGTGTCCCAGATAACCTCCACATCAGTCTCATTGTCACCAGACCAGTGCAGCCAGCAACAGGGGGCCAGATTCACAGCAGAGATACTCTGTCGTATCTCTCAGAGTATCTATGCGATTGATTCATAGAATCTGTTACGCATAGATAGCCCTTAGATCCCACAGGTGTAATTGTTTTACACTGTCGGATCTTAGGATGCAATACCGCGGCCGCCGCTGGGTGGAGTTCGCGTCGTATTCTAGCGTCGGGTATGCAAATTAGGTTTTACTGCGATCCACGACGGTTTTTCACGTTCGGTACGTCGTCACTAGTCTAGTTTCCCATCGCAATTTTAGTCGTCGTTTTACCTGACCTAACTTTACACAGCCCACGTATGTGCTGTATAAAGTATGCCGTCGTTCCCGCGTCGAAATTTAAAAAAAAAAATTCTTGCGTAAGACGTCCGGGAATACGAAAGTATGCTACGCACGTCGCCGTTCGAAAAAATGACGTCACTTCGCGCAAAGCACGGCGGGAATTTCAAAATGGAGCAGGCGCAGTAGGTCCGGCGCGGGAGCGCGCCTAATTTAAATGGCACACGCCCCTTTGAATTACTAGGGCTTACGCCGGAGGCCGCCGGCGTAAGTTTTCATGCAAGTGCTTGATGAATCAGGCACTTGCGATGAAAACTTGCGGCGGTGTAACGTATCTACAATACGTTAGGCCGCCGCAGTTCTATGTGAATCTGGCCCAGTGTTCCTGATCACCACCAGTGCAGCCAGCAACAGTGTCTATTTTACCAAAGAAATGTAGGAGAATACGTTTGCCCTATATTTATGAAGAAGATTATTTGCAGATAAGTTTTTTTTAGTAGAAACTAAGGGAAACTTTTTTTTTTCAAAATTTTCAGTTTTTTTCCTTTTATATAGTATAAGATAAATACCAGGTAAAACAATCTAAAACACATTTGGGTAAGGTGTTAAATGTCTGAATAATTGTTAATCAGATTATCACACTGCTGAAAACTTGGCCTGGACAGGAAGAGTGTTTAAACATGATGATCTTCAAGTGGTTAAAGCGGTAGTAATTTTTTTTTAAACTCTGCAGGACAATGGCATAAAGTGCTGGAATGCATCGCATACTAGCACATTGTGAAATACTTACCTTAATGCAAAGTTCTCCGGCGGCGTGCTGTCAACATTGACCGGGCTTCCAGATTCCCCAGTCCCTTTCTCAGCTTCTCAGCACTAAAGATGAATGGTCAGGAGACAGAGGCTCCTGTTCATTCATAAACTGAGCAGAGTAAACAGTTTATTCTGCTCAGTTATTACAGGACACAGGAGCGATCTCACTCACTGTGTCCAATTCCTGACAGTTCCTCCTGAAGCCGGCAGGAGAGGAGAGGAGGGCAGCCGACTGCAGGGAACAAGGGGGGTGGAGGAGGACAGGCGGAGCAGAGGAGATTACAGGGACGGAGGAGAACAGGGGGGGCAGAGAAGAACATGGAGGGGGCTGGGGGAGGAGCACACAGGAAACAGCTGGGAATGCTCGGTGCAGCAGGGAACAGCTGTGAACACCAATCTCCCTGTATAGCTTTTTATAGCTGACAACTGTGGGAGGGAGAAAAGGAGAAGCATCTGTCAGCTAAAAATCTATACAAAGGAGATCGGTGTTCACAGCTGTTCCCCGCTGCACCGATCATTCCCGGAAGATGATGGGGCACTTACGGGTGTGCTGGAGCTGCCGCAGAAATGCGGGAGACTCCTGCACCTCACGGGAGACTTGAGATGTCTGAATCTGTCCTGTGATTCTGGGGCTGTATACTCTGTCCTGTGAGGCTGATCTATATACTCTGTCCTGTGAGGCTGATCTATATACTCTGTCCTGTGATGCTGACCTGTATATTCTGTCCTGTGATGCTGACCTGTATATTCTGTCCTGTGATTCTGGGGCTGTATACTCTGCCCTGTGATTCTGGGGCTGTATACTCTGTCCTGTGATGCTGACCTGTATACTCTGTCCTGTGATTCTGGGGTTGGATACTCTGTCCTGTGATGCTGACCTGTATACTCTGTCCTGTGATTCTGGGGCTGTATACTCTGTCCTGTGATGCTGAGCTGTATACTCCTGACACCATGGGTGGAAGAAAGTGGAATACAGGGGACGGAGTGGGTGGATTATATAAGGGGTGGGGCTTATGAGAAGTAGGAGGGGTCAAAAAGGAAAGGTGGGGTTTGGCCCCCCCCATCCTAAAACTTCACTAGCCACCACTGGGTTTAGCACTGGGAGACACTTCTTGAAATATAAAAAGTGCATTTACTATACAACTATATAGATCAGACCAAAATGAGGGACAAATCAGGAGGAAAGCGGGACAGTGGCACTTTGTTCCAAATCAGGGACAGTCCCTCGAAATCAGTGACAAATGGGGGCTATACTATTAGCCCTACCACTATGTAATAGACATGTGCACACTGAAATATTTTGTTTCGTAATTTTGTTTTTGTCCGAAAAATTAATTTATTTAGTTACTCCCGAAATTAGTTTTTATTTATTTCGTATTTCGTTAAAAAAAATGCATTCGTCCGAAAATCCAAATTGAGGTTGAATCTGTCATTGAAGGCTTATGGTGTCTGTCGAATGTTCTAAGAAAAAAAAAAAGAGGATTCGACAGAATCTTTAAAAAATAATAATAATTTGACTCTTCATGTCTCTCTATGTCGAATCTTCATGTCTCTCAATGTCGAATCTTCATGTCTCTCTATGTCGAATCTTTTCTCTCTATGTCGAATCTTTTCTCTTTATGTAGAATAATATTGGACTAATAGAGTTTAGGTTAGGCACATTCGACCACAACGAAAATGAAAATAAAGCATTTGTTTATGTCGGATCTTTCGGTTTTCGTTTTCTGTGCTTTCGTTATCGTTTGTTAAAACGATAACAAAAATACCTGAAATTCGGACGAAAACTAATGCACATGTCTACTATGTAATATAAGGGCCTGTAGATGGTTACACACTAGATGGAACTGTTTGTTTGTTCCCATATTACCTAGTTTTGTTAAAGCGGGGGTTCACCCTAAAAAAAAAAAAATCTTGGTCTACCATGCATTCCAGCATACTAGCGTCAACTACAGTATGCTTTTATTTATTTTTTTGGCGCTGTACTTACAGTTTAATCCTTTAGTTTAGTTTCAGACTCCCGCGGGGAGTAGGTGTTCCTATGAAGAGGGGAACATGATTGACGGCCGGCTATGGCGCGTCACGCGTTCCGAAAAATAGCCGAAATAGGACTCGGAGCTATACGGCGCTTGCGCAGTCAGCTCCTAGTCTGTGCGCAGGTACCATATAGCGCCGTGAAGAGCCGAGTCCTACTCCGGCTATTTTCGGAACGCGTGACACATAAGAATCTAAATTTGTGTGGAGAACACTAAGCAGTATGTGTTGCGTTATTTTCATATTTGGAAATATTTCCCCAATCTGATTATAGACATGTCACGAATATTCCAACCCCCACATTTGTGCCCAGGACAGATGCCAACCTCTAGGCCTAGATAAAACCACATTGAAATGCAATGGAATAGAACGGATTTGTATTTATGAATAATATGACAGTCGGTGGGAAAGCATGCCTGGAACCATTTTATTATCATTTTCTGTTGATTTCCAGTATCCAGGCATGTTGGGATTGCAGAAGGGATATAAAAAGTCTGCAATGGATGAGCCTTCATTGTGAACTGGGTGTAGATGAAGGCAGCCTGTATATCGAGCCTCTCAGTGGCTAATGAGCCTACGCTGTGTGTTCATGTCTCTGCAATCATTGCATTGCTAGACTAGGTGAGGGAGACATTTCATGTCAAGCCTTTTCTTCTTTTGTTCCCCAGCATCAGGCTGTGAGACTGATTACGCTTTTGGTTCTCTTTCCCAATCAGTTTCGGTGACGGTAACAAGAAGAGAGAGGTGGAGAGAGGGAGCCTGTGCCGGAGATTCGCAGAAAGGGGAAAAGAGGAGCAATGAGATTCAGGGTCAGCTCTTTCTTCCCCCCTCCTTTTTTACCGGCATCTGACATGATCTTGTTTTGGAGATGTTTGCTGGGGGTGAAAAGCAAAGAGAGAGGCTTGTGTTCTTCCTGTCGTACGAAGAGCCAGAGTAAGACCGGGTGAAGGGGAAAAAAAAATGCACGCTATCCGGACTAGTCAGGTAATTATTGTGAGATGGGCGCACAAAGCCAGGGAGCGTGCCGAGCTGTGGGCTTCAGAGCCATGATGCTGAGAGCAGCCCTGACAGTGCAACACATG
Organism: Rana temporaria; assembly: GCF_905171775.1. Lineage (NCBI taxonomy): Eukaryota > Metazoa > Chordata > Amphibia > Anura > Ranidae > Rana > Rana temporaria. Next base: position 54,879,314 of record NC_053501.1, read on the forward strand.
CAGTAGGTGGTAGAAGAACCGCCATGGGTTATAATGGCAGCCTGATCTTCAGAAACAGGAGTGAGATCGGCTTCTATCAGGCTGGGGCACTGGAAATTAGGAACGTGTCTCATTCTCAAGTCCTATGGAGCAACCGCAGCAGCAGCAGTGCTGGGCTGAGCTACAGACATTTCACCACCAGCGTTCAAGTTATTATATTCATTGGTTCTCTATTGGGTAAGTTCAGGATCCCGCTGACATATGTGATGGTTAATATATACTGTATGGTACTCAATGCCATGTTTTCATGCGTTATCAGCCATTACACATCTAGTATCCTATATATCTCCTCCATTTCTCATCAAATGCCCCCTCACTATGGATGGGCAGATCTGATGATTAGATCTGAGATACGCCCATCCTCCAATCAACCTCAAATCACAGGGTGTCACACTAAATTTGCTTTTAAATCGTTGTAGTATTATACTTGGCACATATGTAGCAATTGAAGTGTTCAGTTTTTCCTTGAAAATCCCAAAAGTCTGTTGCCATAGACTTTGTATAAGCTCTAATAAATGTGTTATGTTAAAGCTTTCGCTCTGGACAATAGAACACTCTTATTTTAACCATATATCATATATGTGAGTTATTAAATCTTAAATATACAATTACTTAAAAGTAACAAGTCCAATCATTAGCGATATGATTATCCAGCAGGCTGAAAGATCTCTGAGATGAATCCCACTAAACACCATCCAACTACTGCTGGAAGTGCTCACATTAGACACTGCAGTAAGAAAGTAATGCAGCTTTTTTATGTAACTGGATTCACTGCAGTCAATGGAAATATGTGTTGATACAATACAATTTTGATGCATCTCTTCCGCAGTCTTTTTGTCTCAATATTTCTCTCTAAAATGACATGGCCATCCATTTTCAAGGTGAAGTGCAAAATTAAATTTTATGCATTTAGGCTTTTACTTGAGGGACCATGAGTTCAACTTTGGGTTATCTACTATAAAACAAAGTCATTTCATGCCACACATTGCTCTTGCCACGCTGGTTTGGATTTGATGGCCTGTTGTCCCCGTGTTACCTTCCTGAGAATTGTAAGAGTTTTGTGTTTTAATTATTGTACATATTAAAGCATAGCTAAACCCCCAATTTTTTTTATAAATATTGCACTTTACAAGCAATCCTTAGATGTGGTGACGACGTTATTTTTATTTTTTATTTATTTTTTATCTTAATTTTTACCTGGTGATCCAGCCAGCAATAAACTTTCTATCTTAGGGTGGCAAAAACTGACAAAAGAAAAAGTTTGCTTTAAAGAACTCCAGCTTAACTTTTTGATAAACTATTGTATTAAATGCTGGAACTATTAAAATCAATAAACACCCTTGAAGCTAATTATAAGGTACTTTTACTTAAGTATATAGGGCCAGATTCACAGCTGAAATACGCCGGCGTATCTACTGATACGCCGGCGTATTTTCAAATTTGCCACGTCGTATCTTTAGTTTGAATCCTCAAACCAAGATACGACGGCTTCTGGCTTCGATCCGACAGGCGTACGGCTTCGTACGCCTTCAGATAGTAGGTGTAATACTTTGGCGCCTGCTGGGTGGAGTTTGCGTCATTTTCCGCATCGGGTATGCTAATTAGCTGTTTACGGCGATCCACGAAGGTAGGCGCGTTCGTCGCATTCTCTTACGTCGTCGCTAGTCAGCTTTTCCCGGCGTATAGTTACGGCTGCTATTTCATGGCTTATATTTAGACTTGCCAAAGTATGGCTGTCGTTCCCGCGTCGAATTTTAATTTTTTTTTTGCATAAGTCGTTCGTGAATAGGAAAGGACGTAACGTACGTCGCCGTTCAAAAAATTACGTCGGTGCGACGTCATTTCGCATAAAGCACGGCGGGAAATTTCAAAACAGAGCATGCGCAGTACGTTCGGCGCGGGAACGCGCCTAATTTAAATGATACACGCCCCATTTGAATTAGGCGGGCTTGCGCCGGACGGATTTACGCTACGCCGCCGCAAGTTTACAGGCAAGTGCTTTGTGAATCAAGCACTTGCCCGTAAAACTTGCGGCGGTGTAACGTAAATGTGATCCGTTACGCCGCCGTGGATTTACGCAATTCTACCTGAATCTGGCCCATAGTGTCCCAAAGGATAGCCAAATTTGCTTAGAGTTCTAAAGAAGTTGACACATTCCTAAATACCTGGTGGAACTGTCCCCCAGATATTATTGGATTGGTGTCTATCAGTTAAAGTTGAATTAAAGGCAAAACTTATTTTTTTTTTTCATTTTGGATAGAACAAGGAACCCCTGTACATTGTTGTTTTTTTGTTTTTTTTGCCATCTGTAGGCCATTGGGGAGATTTATGTTCACTTCCTGTTTTTTTTACAAATAAATATGTGAAAAGTGTGGCATGCATTTGTATTTAGCTCCCTTTACTCTGATACCCCTAACTAAAATCTAGTGGAACCAATTACCTTCAGAAGTCACAAAATTAGTAAATAATCCACAGGGATGAGATTTGAGTTTGAGCCGAACATTGGCTGTTCGAACGTTTGCGGAATTTCAAAGATTATGGGCCATTCGCGCAAAATTCGAGTGGCGCGTCATGGCCCATAATTCACTGCGGCATCCAGTGCATTGCTGGCTGATGATTGGCCAAGCATGCACTATGACCTGCATGCTTTGGCCAATCACAGCGCGGAAAAAAGCAGAGCCATAATTGGCCAAAGCCAGGGTGGCTTTGGCCAATAATGTCTCAGGGGGTTTAGTACACGCCCCACACTATATAAGGCCGCCTGCGTGGTGGTCTTGTGTAGTGTGTTGTGGTGGTGGTCAGACAGAGAGAGACGGTGTCATTTATTTTGAGTTAGATAGAGCAGGCAGGCAGGCGAGTCAGTTAGCTTCAGTTACAGTTTGTAGAGGATATATATGCATCCCATGTGTTGTATATATATTTATACACTGTATTCAGTTTAGCTAGAACTGTTCATGTTATTTTCTTCATAATATACTGACAGACAGGCAGGTGATTGTGCTAGGTGGAGTATTTTCACTTAGTGTACTGTGTCCTTTGCACAGTGTGCACCCAAAGCTTATCTGAATACAATTGCTGGTGTTATCATACAAATACAGGCAGGGACCTGCAGTATTTTGATTTAGTGTCCTTTGCACAGGACCAGACATTACATTAAAGCCGCAAGCAGTTTTTCCTATATAAATATAATTTTGTGCAGGGACAGTTCTAAACACGGGAAACACGTGCCACGTCACAGGCATACTATAGACACCCGGCAGGTACGATATTTAAAGGAATATTTCACTTTTGTTTTTCACTTTAGGCATCATTAAAATCACTTCTCCTGAAAAAAATGCAGTTTTTAAAACGTTTTTTTTTTTTGCATTGATACATGTCCCCTGGGGCAGGACCCGGGTCCCCAGACCCTTTTTATGACAATAACTTGCATATTAGCCTTTAAAATTTGCACTGTTGATTTTGAACGTTTGAGTCCCATAGACTTTAATGGGGTTCTAAAGTTCGTGCAAACTTTCGGTCCGTTCGCAGGTTCTGGTGCGAACCGAACCGGGGGGTGTTCGGCTCACCCCTAGAGCCCACCTGTGTGAACAAACAGCATTACGAGGGCCAAGGAACACACCAGACAGGTCAGGGATAAAGTTGTGGAGAAGTTTAAAGCAGGGTAAGGTTCTAAAAAAATATTCCATCTCACGGAGCACTGTTCAATCCATCATCCGAAACCGCAAACCTACCAAGACATGGCCATCCACCTAAACTGACAGGCCGGGCAAGGAGAGCATTAATCAGAGAAGAAGCTAGGAACCCCATGGTAACTCTAGAGGAGGTGCAGAGATCAACAGCTCAGGTGAGAGAATCTGTCCACAGGACAACTATTAGTCGTGAACTCCACACTCCAGAAGTTCCGTTTGCAGTTTGTGAGATACCATGTGGGGGACACAGCAAATATGTAGAAGGGGCTCTGGTCAAATGAGAACAAAATGTTACTTTTTGGCCTAAAAGCAAAACGCTATTAGCTGGATTCAGGTAGGGCGGCTCACTTTTGAGGCGGCGTAGTGTATCGCATATACGCTACGCCGCTGTAAGTCAGAGAGGCAAGTGCTGTATTCACAAAGCACTTGCCTCCTAATTCAAATGAGGATGAGGGGGAGTGTTTTATGTAAATTACTCGTGACCCGACGTGATTGACGTTTTTTACGAATGCGCCTGCGCTGTCCGTGGACATATCCCAGTGTGCATTGCTCCAAAGTACGCCGTTCCGACGTGAATGTAAATTATGTCCAGCCCAATTCGCGTTCGACTTACGCAAACGACCTAAAAAGATAGGCCTGTTCCGACGTCCATACCTTGCATGGGCTGCGCCACCTAGGGACCAGCTTTATCTAGTCATTTGTATATTCTACGACAAACTCAACGGAAGTGCCACCTAGCGGCCAGCGTAAATATGCACCCTAAGATACGACGGCGTAGGAGACTTACGCCGCTCGTATCTTAGCCTAATTTAAGCGTATCTGGTTTCCAGAATACGCTTAAATTTGCGACGGTGTAGATTCAGAGTTACGACGGCGTATCTACTGATACGCCGGCGTAACTCTCTGTGAATCTACCTATTTGTGTGGCGGAAAACTAACACTGCACATCACTGAACACACTATCCCCACCGTGAAACATGGTGGTGGCAGCATCATGTTGTGCAAATGCTTTTCTTCAGCAGGGACAGGGAAGCTGGTCAGAGTTGATGGAAAGATGGATGGAGCCAAATACAGGGCAATCTTAAAAGAAAACCTGTTAGAGCCTGCAAAAGACTTGAGACTGGGGTAGAGGTTTACCTTTCAGCAGGACAACAAACCTAAACCTACAGCCAGAGCTACAATGGTATGGTTTAGATCAAAGCATTTTCAATGGTTTCAAATGGCCCAGTCAAAGTCCAGACCTAAATCCATTAGAGAATCTGTGGCAAGACTTTCACAGACGCTCTCCATCCAATCTGACAGAGCTTGAGCTATTTTGCAAAGAAGAATGGGCAAAAATGTTGCTCTTTAGATGTGCAAAGCTGGTAGAGACATACCCAAAAAGATTTTCAACTGTATTTGCAGCGTAAGGTGGTTCTACAAAGTTTTGACTCAGGGGGGCTGAGTACAAATGCATGCCACACTTTTCAGTTATTTATTTGTAAAAAAAATAAATAAAAACGATTTATCATTTTCCTTCCACTTCACAATAGTCTGCCACTTTGTGTTGGTCTATCACATAAAATCCCAATAAAATACATTTACGTTTTTGGTAACATGACAAAATGTGGAAAATTTCAAGGGGTATGAATGAATATTTTTTCAAGGCAATGTATACTGTTTTGGGCAGGAGCATTAGGAAAAAAAACTGGGAGACATTCCTTGATTTGAGGGACAAAACCACTTCCTAGTTCAAGCTTATCACCCTTATCCTAACAGTGTCTAAACAAACTTTAGCTATGGCATGGAAATCTTCTATGCCTACAATTGAGTAAGATGTCTTGATAACTTCTAGGCCAGTGATGGCGAACCTTTTTGAACCCGAGTGCCCAAACCGCGACGCAAAACCAACTTATTTCTTTCAAAGTGCCAACACAGAATTAAACCTACCAGCGACTCTGTATAGATGATGGGACTGATCATCCCTCTGAATAAGCCCTAAGGGACCAAAAACGTATGATTCTGCCTAGAAAAAAATTGGTGTTTTTTAAAGGAATGCATTCCGCTCAGAATGCTAGGATCAGGAGTGTGTTACGCTCAGAATGCTAGGATCAGGAGTGCGTTACGCTCAGAATGCTAGGATCAGGAGTGCGTTACGCTCAGAATGCTAGGATCAGGAGTGCGTTACGCTCAGAATGCTAGGATCAGGAGTGTGTTACGCTCAGAATGCTAGGATCAGGAGTGCGTTACGCTCAGAATGCTAGGATCAGGAGTGCGTTACGCTCAGAATGCTAGGATCAGGAGTGCGTTACGCTCAGAATGCTAGGATCAGGAGTGCGTTACGCTCAGAATGCTAGGATCAGGAGTGCGTTACGCTCAGAATGCTAGGATCAGGAGTGCGTTACGCTCAGAATGCTAGGATCAGGAGTGCGTTACGCTCAGAATGCTGGGATCAGGAGTGCGTTACGCTCAGAATGCTAGGATCAGGAGTGCGTTACGCTCAGAATGCTGGGATCAGGAGTGCGTTACGCTCAGAATGCTAGGATCAGGAGTGCGTTACGCTCAGAATGCTAGGATCAGGAGTGCGTTACGCTCAGAATGCTAAGATCAGGAGTGCGTTAGGCTCAGAATTGGGTATACCCAGCCACACATTCCATGGTTATATTGTTACTGCACGATTGTTTGGGTATGTGGATGCATAACGGCGCCTAGATGTTTTTGTTTTAGACAACGTTGTCTTTTAAGATGGTTGTAGGTGGAAAAGCATCTTTTTGTATTTGACTTGTTTTAATTAATACATTTTTGTCATTTAATTTCCCATCATTTTTGTTTTAAATTTTTTTTGATTGCTATATCCCTGTGTGCTATTTTGTGGCACCTTGACCATTCCTTCTCCCTGGCACAGTCCTTCTCTCTTGTATGCAGCTTTTTGGCCACTGAGTCCCACTTCCTTTTGGATAGTGAGTGGATGAGCTCTCATTAATATTTGTATTTAAACAGTGTAGTTCCCAGCTTTCAATTTTTTATCCATATAACTCTCTCACCTGTCTCCAGTGTTTCCCGTCCGATCTGGCAGCTCATTCCCGCCCGCACATCACCCCTGATCGATCCCAGCTATCAGGAAGCAGTGTTTTCTCAGGCACACCCACCCACGCACGCTGGCCCCAGAGATTTGTGGGAGCTGTAGTTTGATGGGGGGTGCAGTGTGGACAAATCAGGGTCTATAATTGGATTTGTGTGTGCGCGCACGCACACACGTCACCCCTGGCCGTTTCTACTCCACGCGCACTCGGACACATCACCGCAAACGAAGGGACTTGTGGGAGATGTAGTTTGCGGCGTGGTCCGATTCCGATTTCAGTCTTTAAGTCTGTTTTTATGACAATACCATGCATATAAGCCTTTAAAATTAGCACTTTTGATTTCTCCTATAGACTTTTAAAGGGTGTTCCGTGGCTTTTGGAATTTGCCGCAAAAACCCCAAATTGTTCGATATTGTTTGGCGAACAGGCGAACACCCGATGTTCGAGTCGAACATACGTTCGACTCAAACATCGGGCTCATCCCTAAAATATATATATATATATATATATATATATATATATATATACACAGTTGTGCTCATAAGTTTACATACCCTGGCAGAATTTATGATTTCTTGGCCATTTTTCAGAGACTATGAATGATAACACAAACACTTTTCTTTCACTCATGGTTAGTGCTGAAGCCATTTATTATCAATCAACTGTGTTTACTCTTTTTAAATCATAATGACAACAGAAATTACCCAAATGACCCTGATCAAAAGTTTACATACCCCAATTCTTAATACCATGTATTGCTCCCTTTAACATCAATGAAAGCTTGAATGCTTTTGTGGTATTTGTGAATGAGGCTCTTTATCTTCTCAGATGGTAAAGCTGCCTATTTCTCTTGGAAAAAGCCTCCAGTTCCTGTAAATTCTTGCGCTGTCTTACATGAACTTCACGTTTGAGATATGAGATACGTTTGAGTGGCTCAATGATATTGAGGTCAGGAGACTGAGATGGCGATTCCAGAACCTTTACTTTATTCTGCTGTATCCAATGACAGGTTGACTTGGCCTTGTATTTTGAATCATTGTCATGTTAGAATGTCCAAGTACGTCCCATTGGCAGCTTCCTGGCTGATGAATGCAAATGTTCCTCCAGTATTTTTTGATAACATATTGCATTCATTTTGCTAACAATTTTGACCAAATTTCCTGTTCCTTTGTAGCTCACACATCCCCAAAACATCAGTGATCCACCTCCATGTTTCACAGTAGTAGGAATAGTCTACTTTTCATCATAGGCCTTGTTGACTCCTCTCCAAATGAAGAGTTTATGGTTGTGGCACAAAAACTCAATTTTGGTCTCATCACTCCAAATGACTTTGTGGCAGAAGGTTTGAGGCTTGTCTCTGTGCTGTTTGGAGTATTGTAAGCAGGATACTTTGTGTCATTTGCATAGTAATGGCTTTCTTCTGGCGACTCGACCATGCAGCCCATCTTTCTTCAAGTGCCTCCTTATTGTGCATCTTGAAACAGCCACACCACATGTTTTCAGAGAGTTATGAATTTCACCTGAAGTTATTTGTTGGTTTTTCTTTGCAACCCAAGCTATTTTCCTGGCAGTTGGGGCTGAAATTTTAGTTGGTCTACCTGACCGTGGTTTGGTTTCAACAGAAGCCCTCATTTTCCACTTCTTGATTAGAGTTTGAACACTGCTGATTGGCATTCTCATTTACTTGGATATCTTTTTATATCCCTTTCCTGTTTTATACAGTTCAACTACCTTTTCCCGTAGATCCTTTGACAATTATTTTTCTTTCCAAATGACTCAGAATTCAGAAACGTCAGTACAGCACTGGATGGAAGATGAAAGGGTCTGTCAGGAGTCCAGAAACTCATTGACTTTTATACACACACACTAATTTGTGTCAATCTTTCTTTTGTAACTATTTGATTGCCTATGCAATTTTAATTTTTTGCTCTATAAACAAAGACTGACCATTTTGAAAAAAAAAAAACAATACTTTTTACTTTCTGCTATATCCAAAAAAATATTCTTCTTGAATTTAGGCCAATATATATTCTTCTACATATTTTTGGTAAAAAAAACAACAGATAAACTTATATTGATTGGTTTACGCAAAAGTTATAGCATCTACAAAATGGGAGATAGATTTAGAGACTTTTAATTTGTTGTACTATTTTTACTGGAAATGGTGGCGATCTGTGATTTTTAGCAGTACTGCTACATTGCAGCAGTGACACTTTTTGGGGACCAGAGACACCAATACAGTGATCAGTAGGGATGAGCCGAACTGTTCGGTTCGCACCAGAACTGTCAAACTGACTGAACGTTCGCGCAAACTTTTAGAACCCCATTGAAGTCTATGGGACTCGAACGTTTGAATTCAAAAGTGCTAATTTTAAAGGCTAATATGCAAGTTATTGTCGTAAAACGAGGACCGGGTCTTGCCCCAGGCAACATGTATCAATGGAAAAAAAAGTTTTAAAAATTTTAGTTTTTTCGGGAGCAGTGATTTTAATGATGCTTAAAGTGATTTTTTTTTAAGAAAAATTCCTTTAAATATTGTACCTACTGGGTGTCTATAGTATGCCTGCAAAGTGGCACGTGTTTCCCGTGTTTAGAACTGTCCCTGCACAAAATTACATTACTATAAGAAAAAAGTTATTTAAAACTGCTTGCGGCTTTAATGTAAGGTCTGGTCTCTGCAATATGGATACAAATCATTGAGAAAAATAGCATGAGTTCCCCCCCCTCCCCCCAGGTCATTACAAGCCCCTTTGGCCCTATATACTTTGAACAGCAGTATACAGGTGGTGCAAACAAGACAGGGACTGTAGGTTTGTTGTTAAGTAGAATCTGTTTGTAATTTTGAACTGGTACTTTTTTAAAGTGTAGCTCCAGCCAAAAAAATCTATTTTTAAGCTTTTTGGAAAACCTAGAGAAGGGTTATCACCCCTGTAACATTTGTTTTGCTGTCTGTGCGCATCTGTTCAGAAGATTGCACCTCACTTTCTGTCCCAATGACAAATGTTTTTTTGAAAATTTGGGTTTTTAGTGAAACAAGGATTGGTAATAAAGCATCAGTGGACAGGAGACACCTCTTACAGAGGAGGATTTCCCTTCCTAGGGGTAGATTTCCTCTCACTTCCTGTTGTCTCCTTCCGTTTGCAAGTAGGAGTCGTTTGTAAGTTGGATGTTTGAAAGTAGGGGCCTGCCGTATATATACTCTGCAGAAATTTGGGCCCTAGGTGTTGGTGTTGCCGCAACACTCTAAGCCCTCAAAGTTAGCCTTGGTGGGCGCTGGAACTCCCTGCTGTAAACTATTATATCAAGAATTGTAATTACATGCCATTGTTGAACAGTGGTAGAAAAATTGGGCCTTTGGTGCTGGCGCTGGTGCCACAACACTGTAAGTCCTCACAGTTACTCTTGGTGGGCGCAGGAATGAGCCCTGCTGTTAAATATTAGATCAATAATTGTAATTACTAGAGTTGTCCCGATACCACTTTTTTAGGACTGAGTACAAGTACCGATACTTTTTTTCAAGTAGTCGCCGATACCGAATACCTATACTTTTTTTAAATGTGTCCCCAAATGCAGCCATGTCCCCCCACATATTGCAGCCATGTCCCCCCACATATTGCAGCCATGTCCCCCCACATATTGCAGCCATGTCCCCCCACAGATGCAGCCATGTCCCCCCACAGATGCAGCCATGTCCCCCCCATGCAGCCATGTATCCCCCCATCCAGCCATGTATCCCCCCCATCCAGCCATGTCTCCCCCCCATCCAGCCATGTCTCCCCCCCATCCAGCCATGTCTCCCCCCCATCCAGCCATGTCTCCCCCCCATGCAGCCATGTATCCCCCCATGCAGTCATGTATCCCCCCATGCAGTCATGTATCCCCCCATGCAGCCATGTATCCCCCCATGCAGCCATGTATCCCCCCCATCCAGCCATGTCTCCCCCCCATCCAGCCATGTCTCCCCCCCATCCAGCCATGTCTCCCCCCATGCAGCCATGTATCCCCCCATGCAGCCATGTATCCCCCCATGCAGTCATGTATCCCCCCATGCAGTCATGTATCCCCCCATGCAGCCATGTATCCCCCCATGCAGCCATGTATCCCCCCCATGCAGCCATGTCTCCCCCCCATCCAGCCATGTCTCCCCCCCATCCAGCCATGTATCCCCCCATCCAGCCATGTCTCCCCCCATGCAGCCATGTATCCCCCCCATCCAGCCATCGTCTCCCCCCATCCAGCCATCGTCTCCCCCCATGCAGCCATTGTCTCCCCCCATCCAGCCATGTCTCCCCCCATGCAGCCATCGTCTCCCCCCATCCAGCCATCGTCTCCCCCCATCCAGCCATGTATCCCCCCATGCAGCCATTGTCTCCCCCCATCCAGCCATGTCTCCCCCCATCCAGCCATCGTCTCCCCCCATCCAGCCATGTCTCCCCCCATCCAGCCATCGTCTCCCCCCATCCAGCCATCGTCTCCCCCCATCCAGCCATCGTCTCCCCCCATGCAGCCATCGTCTCCCCCCATGCAGCCATCGTCTCCCCCCATGCAGCCATCGTCTGCCCCCATCCAGCCATCGTCTCCCCCCATGCAGCCATCGTCTCCCCCCATGCAGCCATCGTCTCCCCCCATCCAGCCATGTTCCACTTACCTGCATCCCCGCTGCCGCCGACTGTGTAATACGCCGGGAACGTTACAGCTTTGAATCGCTGTAATGATTGGCCCCGTGCTGCGTATAGACACTCCCCCTTGCTCGGGATTGGACAGTTCACCCGAGCAAGGGGGAGTGTCTATGCGTAAATCATTACAGCAATTCAAAGCTGTAATGTTCCTGCCCGTATTACACAGTCGGCGGTAGCGGGGATGCGGCGTAACGGCGGCGGATCGCGGCGGCGGATTGCGGCTTCGGTTGCGGTCAGTCGGCGACGGTCGGCGGCGGCGGTGGGGGGGACGGGGGGGTGGCAAGTATTCTATTTGTGTATCGGGGCAGGGTATCGGCGTCTGAGTACCGCCGAAAAAACTCGGAATCGGTCCCGATACCGATACTAGTATCGGTATCGGGAGAACCCTAGTAATTACATGCCCCTGTTAAACAGGGGCAGAAAAATTGGGCCTTTATTGGTGGTGGCGCTGGTGCCACAACACTGTAAGCCCTCACAGTTACTCTTGGTGGGCCCAGGAATGGGCGCAGTGAAAATACTTGCTGATCAGCCACTGCCTGTGGTATTAATATGACAACAACAGCAATTGTATTCACATGGCTTGCAGAATGATCCCCTGCCTGTGGTATTAATGTGAGAAGATCCCTGCTTGTAGGAATTAATATGAGAAACACCAGCAAATCTATTGATGTAGCTTTAGGTGCAAACTGTGCAGAGGACACAGACAGTACACCATGTGAAAATACTGCAGCTAACACAATCACCTGCCTGCCTGTCAGTATATTAGCAAGAGCAGATCTAGCTAAACTCAATACAGTGTATAAATATACAACACCTGGGATGCATATATATCCTCTACACACTGTAACTCTAACTGACTTGCCTGCCTGCTCTATCTAACTCCAAAAAATGACACTCTCTTTCTCTGTTTCTCTCTGTAAACCACCAACCACCATATAGTGTTGGGCATGTGCTAAACCCCCTGAGCCATAATTGGCCAAAGCCACCCTGGCCTTGGCCAATTATGGCTCTCCGTTTTTTGCAAGCTGTGATTGGCCAAGCATGCGGGTCATAGTGCATGCTTGGCCAATCATCAGCTAGCAATGCACTGCGATGCCACAGTGAATTATGGGCCGTGACACACCACTCGAATTAGGCACAAACGGCCCAAAACATTAGTACTTCGACGAACGATCTAATATACGATGTTCGAGTCAAACGTGAGTTAGACTCGAACACAAAGCTCATCCCTAGTGATCAGTGCTAAAAAATGCACTGATCAATGTATAAATGACACTGGCAGGGAAGGAGTTAACACTAGGGGCGATCAAAGGGTTATCTGTGTTCCCTGGGTGTGTTCTAACTCTGTGGGGGGTGGGCTCACTGGGACAACACTTGTTTACATAGGCAGAGCCCTGTTCTGCCTCTCTGTACCGTGACCGGGGGAGTCTGGCAGACATAGAGTCTGCATCTCTTCAACCTTTATTGAGCTTCATATAAAAAACATCACAGACAGTGTGGGGTACAGTAGAAGTTTGTGTTTCACGCTACAGTTAGCGCTTAACCATAACCTTCCTAGGTCTGACTGGGCAGCATTCTCCATAGAAACAGAGAAAAGCAGCAGACTGGAAAAAAAAACAGCATGACACAATAATCCCAGAGCAAGCAATGAGAAGTAGCTAGAAAGAGCCCAGGTGAATGCCATAAAGAGCACTGTGATCCTAGAGCAACACTAAGAAGGAGATGGGAAAAGCCCAGGTAAAGGCCATAAAAAGGGAAAACACTCTGTTCCCCCTTCAGTTGACGGTGTCCATTAGGATGAAACGCATAGGGAGGGATTTTCACGGTGACATCACCCTGCCCACCAAGGTGCAGATCCTAAATATGCATTTGATGCCTTTTTAACTCCTTGTTGTATAAGTAGATTAATTCTTCTAATAAATTTGTTATTGATATATTACACAATAAAGCACTCCTATTCTCTTTATATATGTACAGTACGCTTGAATTATTTATGGCTGTGAGTGTATAAACTCCAAAGTGCGGCCCTGGAAGTTCAATGCTTCCACGCATGCGTCGAATCACTTTGACGCATGCGAGGGATGGCGGCCGATCGGACCTGTCCGGTGAGTCTGTACAGACGACATGCTAAGAAACATTTGTCCGCTGTAAACCTGTCCGATCCACCGGAAAATTGTCCGGTCGGACGTACAGACGATCGAACATGTCCGCTGAAACTGGTCAGCGGACAAGTTTCAGCGGACATGTTCGGTTGTGTGTACGGGGCCTTAAGCATTGCACCAGCGATCAGCGGGAAGCCGATACATGTTGACAAAAAGAATGAATGAACTACCTCGGCGCTCACAGCTGTGAAAAGGTTAAAAAGACTGCCGGACCTTGTAGTTTTCCATTCACAGAGAGCTGTTTTTAAAGCGGAGGTTCACCCGAAAACACAACTTTGTACCATCCAAACTAGCATACTAGCATCAGCTACAGTGTGCCTTTTTTTTTTTTTTTTGTGCTGTACTTACGGTTTAATCCGTAACTTTCAGTTTCAGACACCCGCGGGGAATAGGCGTTCCTATGAAGAGTGGAACATGATTGACGGCCGGCTATGGCGCGTCACACGTTCCGAAAATAGCCGGAGTAGGACTCGGCTCTTCACGGCGCTATACGGCGCCTGCGCACAGACTAGGAGCTGACTGCGCAGGCGCCGTATATGTCAGCGTCCTATTTCATTTTTTTTTCGCGCCATAGCTGGACGTCAATCATGTACCCCTCTTCATAGGAACGCCCATTTCCCGGCCGGAGTCTGAAACGAAAGTTACGGATTAAACCGTAAGTACACCGCAAAAAAAAAAAAAGGCATACTGTAGCTGACGCTAGTATGCTCGTTTGTATGGTAGATAAAGATTTTTTTTTTTTTAGGGTGAACCCCCACTTTAAATTTTGATAGCTAGCGGGCAGAAGAAGATTCCCCGCTAGCTGTAACAATGGGGGGGCTGAAAGGTGCAGGGTAAAATATAGGTGTAACATGTTATGAAAGGTGAACTTATTCTTTAAGGGCCCTTTCAGACGTGCGGACCGTATGTCCGCATTTTCATCCATCCGTTGCGGATGAAAACGGGACATACATTGGTCCCTATGTGATTGCGGTTGTCAGCAGATGACCATCCGCTGACACCCGTAATGGTCTGCCTCTGCAAAGATCCGATTTTTCGGACGGAAGAAAATCCTATTTTTCTTCCGTCTGGCAGATCGGATCGGATGAACACGGACATACGGTCCGTGTTAATCCGATCCCCCATAGGGGAGAGCGGAGGAAAGACAGGGCGGTCCCTGCAAAGTGTGCGGGAACCGCCCTGTCAGCCGACGGCTCAGCTGGGATTTTACGGAGGATGCCCGCTGAGCTTTTACGGACACACTGAGCGGATCATTACTGATCCGCCCGTGTGAAAGGGCCCTAAGAGATTTATGGGACTATTCATTTTTCACTCATATTGTGTTTTATTGATTCAAATATGAATTATTTTTTTTTTTTGTCAATCATTCACTTGTGAAATAAGCACAAGCATATTAGAAATGTAATTATTTATTATGATGTTTATTTATTTATGGAATATGAAGTAACGCTTTTCACTTTTTTAGACAGCACAACACATTTTTCTTTTCAATAACCACATTAGCATCCAGCATGCATGAGTAGAGAACACCGCCATGTGTTGCCCGAAAATGCCTTAAAACCTTTTAAAACTGGTACCCTTAGCCATTACTGATGATAGAAGTGCCTGAGGCGCATGCTCAGATCGCAGTCTGGGGCTCCCATCGCCATCTTAGAAAGGGGCAAGTCAGGAAATTGGCCACAGAGGCCCCATCACTTCCTGCTATCCATGCTTAAAGTGCACTTGCACTGCTGCAGCCATCTTGGAAATGGTCAGAGGGGGGCAGAGTCACCCGCACACGTGACAGGTGGCCCCGCCCTCAGCTATAAAAGAGCTGTCAAACGGGTCGCTCGTCATTCGGCCGGGCGCCTCATATGGAAGCGATATCGTTCATAGCGGCGGAATCGAGCCGTTTTTTTTTCCTCCGAATCACTCGAGAATGGATTACATTGTTGGAATATTTTTTTTCTTTTTTTCTTTTTAATAAAGGACTTGTCCCAAGCTGTCTCCTGTGGTTTTTAACATTTTGACATTTTTTTTATGAAATGGTTGAGGGCATGTGGCCTGGTACGGTTCAGGAGGGGGGCGCTCTCGCGTCCCCCCCTCTTTTCCTGCGGCCTGCCAGGTTGTTTGCTCAGATAAGGGTCTGGTATGTATTTTTGGGGGAAACACCATGCCATTTTTTTTCATTTGGGGCGGGGTTTCCCTTAAAATCCATACCAGACCTGAAGGGTCTGGTATGGATTTTGAGGGGGACCCCTACGCCATTTTTTTAAAATTGACGCAGGGTTTCCCTTAATATCCATGCCAGACCTGAAGGGCCTGATATGGAATTTGGGGGGGACCCACATGCATTTTTTTTTAATTTTGGTTTGGGGTTCCCCTTAATATTTATATCAGACCCAAAGAGCCTGGTAATGGACTAAGGGGGGAACCCATGCTGTTTTTTTTTCAATGACTTTTATCTGTATTGCTGGGACCCAATAATTCATTATGGTCGTGAGTATTTCTAAATTACTTTTTTCCTTTAGAAATGTCATTTTGTTATAAACACAGGAAACATGCGCTACTTTACAGGCATACTATAGACACCCCCCAGGTACGAAATTTAAAGGAATATTTCACTTTTATTGTTTCACTTTAAGCATTATTAAAATCACTGCTCCCAAAAAAAAGGAAGTTTTTAAAACTTTTTTTTGCATTGATACATGTCCCCTGGGGCAGGACCCATGTCCCCAAACACTTTTCATGACAATAACTTGCATATTAACCTTTAAAATTAGCCCTTTTAATTTTTCATGTTCGTGTCCCATAGACCTTAACAGTGTTTGCATGTTCGAACACATTCGGCTCATCCCTACTCTACAGTGACACAGGTATTGGTTGGAAGAGATAGGTGGCCATCAGGGCCAGATTAAGAACATTGTTGGCCTGGTGCTGAGGATTTTGGTGGGCCTTTATTTATAAATAATAAATAAATAAATATGCAAACAACTTTTTGTTACAACAAATGAAATTAAAGAGAGAGAGGGAGGATGAGAAAGAGAGAGGGAGGATGAGAAAGAGAGAGCGAGAGAGGATGAGAGAGGGGTGAGGGGTAAGGGAGGGGGGATGAGAGAAAGAGAGGATGCGCATGAGCATGCGTGGGAATGACATCAACACAGCCCAGCCAAGGCAAGTGACCGAAGGCACAGAGCATAAAAGGAAGACTGGGTGAAGATGGAAGCGCCCGGGACCCGCCGGATTGATCTCAGCGCGGCACTGGAGGGCTCAGTCCGACAATTTAAGTGTATCCTAATTTGCTAATATTCTGTGCATACTTATACAGTGTGGCATAAGCTACCTCAGGGCCTCTAAAAAGTAGTAATGTTAGCAAAGTTTACTACTGCTTTATTATCCCAGGTGCCCCTTGGGCAGTGCCTAAGTGCATAGTTGCCAACATTTAAAAAACATTTTTAAGGGACACTTTTTTTTACTAATGCTATATTTAGAGTAGCTGAGATCCCATATGTTCCTCTATACATCACAGTAGTAATCACAAAATGAAACAAGTACTAATAATGGGGCAGAACAAATATGAGGACTTAGAAGATTTCCTTAAGTTGAACTAACAAAAGTGTGCCCATTCTAGAGCTGGTAACATTGAGGATATTCAGTATAGTTTTAAATGACTGTTTTTGTGGGTAAGAGGCATAGGGGTGGAGTATGGACGATATTAAACTGGGAAGTATGTGCAGTTGATGGAGAGGAATGTGGAGGGTCTAACAGTGGGCACTATGTACAGGAGAGGAGTGTGGAGGGTATGGCAGAAGGCACTACGTATAGGAGAGGAGTGTGGAGGGTATGGCAGAAGGCACTATGTACAGGAGAGAAGTTTGAAGGGTATGACAGTGGGCAGTATGCACAGCAGAGGAGTATGGAGGGTATGAAAGTAGGCAGTATGTACAGGAGAGGAGTGTTTAGAGTATGACAGTGGACAGTATGTACAGGAGAGAAGTGTGGGGGTATGACAGAGGGTGGTATGTACTGGAGAGGAGTGTGGCGGGTATAAAAGTGGGCAGTATGTACAGGAGAGGAGTGTGGAGAGTATGACAGTGGGCAGTATGTACAGGAGAGGAGTGTGGAGGGTATGATGGGGGCTGTATGAACAGGAGAGGAATGTGGAGAGAAAGATAGTTGTCAGTATGTACAGAAGAGGAGTGTGAAGGGTAAGGTTGGGTTACAGTATGTACAGGAGAGGAGTGTACTGGGTATGACAGTGAGCAGTATGTAAAGGAGAGGAGTGTGGAGGGTAAGGTTGGGTTACAGTATGTACAGGAGAGGAGTGTACTGGGTATGACAGTGAGCAGTATGTAAAGGAGAGGAGTGTGGAGGGTATCACAGTGGGTGGTATGTACAGGAGAGGAGTGTGGATGGTATGATAGTGGGCAGTATGTACAGAAGAGGAGTGTGGAGGGTATGACGGTGGGCACTATGTATAGGAGAGAAGTGTGGAGGGTATGACAGTGGCACTATGTATAGGAGAGGAGTGTGGAGGGTATGACAGTGGGCACTATGTATAGGAGAGAAGTGTATGACAGCGGGGACTATATACAGGAGAGGAGTGTGTATGGTATGACAGCGGGTGCTATGTATAGGAGAGAAGTGTGGAGGGTATGTCAGTGAGCAGTATGTAGAGAACAGGAGTGTGGAGAGTATGCCAGTGGGCACTATGTACAAGAGAGGAGTGTGTAGGGTATGACAGAGGGCACTATGTATAGGAGAGAAGTGTGGAGGGTATGACAGTGAGCAGTATGTACAGGAGAAAAGTGTGGATAGTATGACAGTGAGCAGTATGTACAGGAGAAAAGTGTGGATAGTATGACAGTGGGCAGTATGTACAGGTGAGGAGGATGAAGGAAAAATGTAAAAGTTTGTGGAAGGATGTTTAGGTACTGCGTAGTGGTTAAGCAGGCCATATATGGATTGGAATTATGCCAATTAAGCAGAGACCAGCCATAGTCGATCTATGTATGGGCTAGCTGGTTTTACACAAGTCAATCTATTATCTGACTTAAAGGGTTAATAAAGGAAAAACAATGTTTTCTTTAAAATAACAAACATGTTATACTTACCTCCACTGTGCAGTTCGTTTTGCACAGAGTGGCCCCGATTCACGTCTTTTGGGTTCCCTCGGCGGCTGTCTCTGGTCCTCCCCACAAGAACTCACCACATTTATGCGAGAGAGCTTGCATGGTGATGAGTCCTTGCGGGCGCGCTCCCGTGATACAGCGAGCGGCCATAGCTGCTCACTGTATCACTCGGCCCCGCCCCTCAGTGCGCCGCGTCACTGGATGTGATTGAGAGCAGCGCCAGTCAATGGCTGCGCTGCTCTCAAATCATCCACTCTAGCCAATCAACGGCCAGGCTGAGGATCTCGGTACTGAGCGCGGGACTTTTAAAGGGGTCAGGTAAGTAAAACGGGGGCTTGGGGGGGCCGGCATCATCAGATGGTTTTTCACCTTAATGCATAGATTGCATTAAGGTGAAAAACATTTTTCCTTTACAACTCCTTTAAGTACAACCAGCCTGTCTGGTTTTTCCCAAAACAATCAGTGCTGCCAGCTATAGTTAGCAACACTGATCATTGTCTTCACTGGCAGAACACAATAACACTGCAGAAGTGATTCCCCCATCCACAGGTCATTAGGTGAGAGGGTGTGTGGGGACAGGCTGGGGAGAGATACCAGTCAGTGGCTGGATAGGCTGGCTAGTATCAGAGCCAGATACACAAAGGTTACATACGCCACGATTGTTAGAGCGAGAGCAATAATTCTGGCACTTGACCTCCTCTGTAACTCTAAACATGTAACCTGTAAAATGTAAACCTTCACTTAGTATACAAAAAAAATCAGAGTGTGTCAGCTTGAATTTAAACCGGCCGCTCTGTATGTAGTTTCTGACAGGCTGTGCAAGCAGTCCCGTATCTCCGGAACCATAAATGATAGCAGCCCCCATATTTGACCACTGGTGGAGTAGGTCTTTGGCTACATACCCCCCAAATGTGGGGTCTCTGTGCTCGCGGAGCTACAATCCTCAAAGTCCTCTGAACATGTAATCTGTAAAAGAAATGAAAGCGTCGCCTATGGAGATTTTTAAGTACTGAACTTTGGGGCCATTCCACGAGTGTGCGCAATTTTAAAGCGTGACATGTTAGGTATCTATTTACTTGGTGTAACATTATCTTTCACATTATACAAAATCAGGTTATCTTTAGTGTTTTTTTTTATTATATTCCAAAAAAAATAGCATTTGAAAAATTGCTGCACAAATTCTGTGTAACAACATAAAAAGTTGCAAAAACCACCATTTTATTCCCTAGGGGGTCTGCTAAAACAACACATATAATGTTTGGGGGCAAGGGGTTAATTCCCATAAGTAATATACAAATAATTATTATATTTTGTTTTTAAGGTAATTAACAATATTTTCAAAAACTCTACTCAAGCAGGTGGCTTAATAGGAAAAAATTACTGAAACCAGTAATTTCACAGTAAATAGATAAATAATAAATTATTATCATATAGCATAATAACATTTAGCTTGATTATAACAGTACCTTTTCAATAGAAGCAGATTATCATTCTCCCTCTTAACTATGTGAGAAAAATATGGGATTGTGGGTGAATCTTATACCCATAAACCCATGTTTTTTCCTTGTAGTTAAGAGGGTTAGGCTGAAAGGGAGCATGTGTCTTTTATACACATGCCCTCTTCTATGACACTGCAGTGAGAGGCGTGCCTCCACTGCAGCATTTTTATTGGACAGCTAGGGCTAATGGTACTTTACCATTGGTCCAAGACTCCAAGTTGTCCATTGAGCTCAGAGCCTTTGACAAAAAGTGATGAGAGGCACTGTGAGCTCATCCTCTCAGTCTGCTGCAAGCAGAGTGTGACAGCTTGTATTTAAACTGTCCGCTCTGTATGTAGCTTTTGACAGGCTGCGCAAGGAACCCCGTATCTTCTAAACCATAGGTCTTAGGAGCCCCACATTTTTACCAGTGGTGGGGTAGGACCTAGGATTTGGGGTCTCTGTGTCCTCAGGTCGCTGAGCTATGGCCCTCAAAGCTTTATTATTTTTATTTATTTATTTATATATATTTTTATATGTTCATGACTCTGCCTCACCTGCCTCCCCTGACTGCATGTCCAGACTCCACACCCACTGCTGAATGAGGAAACAAAATTTGTACCAAGATCTGCACGTTCTAAAGAGTGTAGAAAGCTGAAGGGCTAGATTCAGCAAAGAATTACGCCGGCGTATCCATAGATACGCCGCATAAATTCAAAGCTGCGCCAGCGTATCTACTTTCTGTATTCAGAAAGCTAGATACGCCGACATTAGCCTAAGATCCGACTGGCGTAATTCTATTACACCGTCGTATCCTAGGGTGCATTCTCACGCTGGCCGCTAGGTGGCACTTTCGTTGTTTTCGGCGTAGAATATGCAAATTACCTAGTTACGTCGATTCACAAACGTACGTGTGCCCGGCGTTCGTTTTTTATGTCGTTTGCGTAAGGCTTTTTCGGCGTAACGTTGTGCCTGTTTCTATGAGGCGCACTCAATGTTAAGTATGAACGTTGTTCCCGCTTCGATTTTTTTATTTTTTACGTTGTTTGCGTAAGTCGTTCGCGAATAGGGCTGGGCGTAATTCACGTTCAAGTCGAAACCAATGAGCAAGTGCTTTGTGTATACTGCACTTGCTTCTGTAAGTTGCGGCGGCGTAGCGTAAATACGATACGCTGCGCCGCTGTAAGATCAGGCGCAGATACCTGAATCTAGCCTGAAGACAGCAGATATACGTGTAAAACTTATCTAGGGAGATTTGTTTCATCCCTGTGTATCATCTGAGGCTGGTCAAGTCACTGGGTATATGTGAGGGTTTATATCCACTTTAATACTATTGAGAATTTTTTTTTTTCATTTTGCCCACAGTTCCACTTTGTTATCCAGTTTATTAACTTAAATTTACAGAATTGTCCACCCCTTGCTCTTGTAATCAGATCACTGCCAATCCCAGAAGTTTGGTCAAGGCTGTCTCGTTTTACAAAATGAAGCACCCTCAGGTAAGTTGCCCATAAATCCCCTTTAAAGGGTGCAGTATTCCCACAGTGCTGCGGGATCAGTGCAGACATTTCTATGAAGTCATTTGGGCACAGACTGCTGCTGTGAGACAAAACAATGTTACATAAGAGGCCATGTTCTGTGTGTCACAAACAGCGGGACATTATGGATGCCGTATACTTCTATGTGCTTATGACTCAGATATACTGCTCAATGGGGTTCACAAGTCTAATTGCTACAAGATGTACTAAAGGAAAAATGCTTCCCGACTATACATAGAAGAGGGGGATGTGTGAAAAGACAGCGTTACCACAGCAACCGAGCCAGGGATAGTGACAGACTCGGGGGAAAGGAGCGCTAAGCGAGAGCAAGAATTTATATTTAGCTGCCGAAATACACAATAATTAGACAAAACTGGTGGGTTATATTTAGAATCGGCTCACTAATAATGGATGATAAGAGGGAAAACGGAAAGGAAGTGGATATATTATTGATTTCATTTTTTTTTGTGTTATTTCTTTATTTAACTAACAGTTACGGTCTACAAATCAAAGTATAGCTAAAGCTAAAAACAATGATGTATGAAGGCTAGAAACAAGTATTACACAACAGCATCAGCTGCAAAAGATAGCTCAACATATTCAAGGCTTACACATTGTGGCAAGTTCCAGGGCCTGCAATATATTCTCATCTGATTGGGCGTAAGGGAAGTTTCTTCAACTTTTCGAGCCCTAACCTAGTAATGCAAAATTGTATGATAAAAAACAACCAGGGGTACCAGGGTCCAAAGGAATCCTCAAGCGGCCTTGAAAATAGATAAAGGGATAAAGTGTTTGATGGGCACAGTGGCTGCGTTTGATGGGCCACGTGGCTGCGTTTGATGGGCAAAGTGGCTGCGTTTGATGGGCACAGGGGCAGTGTTTGATGGGCACAGTGGCTGCATTTGATGGGCACAGTGGCTGCATTTGATGGGCAAAGTGGCTGCGTTTGATGGGCACAGTGGCAGTGTTTGATGGGCACAGTGGCTGCGTTTGATGGGCCACGTGGCTGCGTTTGATGGGCACAGTGGCAGTGTTTGATGGGCACAGTGGCAGTGTTTGATGGGCACAGTGGCAGTGTTTGATGGGCACAGTGGCTGCGTTTGATGGGCAAAGTGGCTGCGTTTAATGGGCAAAGTGGCTGCGTTTGATGTTTTTTTCCCCAAATTTTTTAGTTTGTTTGCACCCCCCAAAAATTGAGAACCAGCTGCCACTGCCTCCAGTACAAGGTAATGCACGACTTGGCAGCATTTAAAAGCTGGATAGTAAGGTATTCCCTGTATTTTTTATTGGGATACTGTTTGAGGTGCAGCAAGCATGCCGCATGATTGTCCGTGACATCGACGTTAGTTAGGTGTTTAATAGTGCAAGCCACCTCCTGCCAAAATGTTTGATTTTTGGGCATTCCCAGAAAATGCGCAACATGGAGCCCCGCCCTTCGTTGCAGCGCCAGCATGTATCAGGCACTTGGGTGAAAATACAGTGTAAGGTCGTGGGTACCCTATACAATCTTGTCAAAATCTTCTAACTGGTTTCTTGTACCTTCGTAGCTATGGAAGATTTCTGTGCAAAGTGGAGGATTTTTTCCTTTTGTGAGTTGGTAAATTGCATATCAAGGTCGGATTCCCACCGTGAGAGGAAGGTGGAATAAAAGTCAGGTGGCGGTCGGGTCAAGACAGCGTAGATGATAGAGAGTCTGTGACATATCGGTTTTCTCTTATGGCCCAAACATTCCAGCTCAGTGAGCTCACAATAGACACCTGGGATAGGAGAGCATTGGGGGAATTTATTTCATATTTATGATAGCTAAATTCACAGCTAAAAACCGGGACCTGCTATGGCACTCGGCCGCATTTGGTGGTGCTCGGGATCAGATCGGTCCCGGCGCTCGCCACTCACTCGGGGCTGACAATGCAGACCTGCCAGCATGAGACTCTGGGCTTTTCGGGTTCACATTCGGGAGTCCAGACCCCCCTAGCCACCCTTTCCCTACGCCTCTGGGGGCCTATGATATATAGGGGCAACTCTGATGTGATGGGTGGGGACTTAAATATAGGTAAGGACAAAACTATTTAAGGGCAGACAAACAACAATGCATGCATAACATAATGATGGGTGACCGGTGCGGCAGAGGGGCAATTACTGGATCTGGTCCCTTGTATGTCTCTGTTTACAGCAGCTGAAAGCTGCCATCTGAACTCTAAAAACAGCTGCACTGAAGAGTTGCACACCATGCCACCTGCTCTATGATGTTTTATCACTGTGGAGCGATCACTTGTAAACAAACCGGCGTCATGTCCGGTTCCTCTCTCCCCTCTCTGTACTGATCGGTACAGTGTGAGCAGAGAGGGGAGAGATTAATTGTAGCAGCACTGTGGGCTGGATCTGTAGTGCCCACAGCGCTGCTCTGTGCCCATTGCAACCTCATCCATCCATCCATGCTCACAGCCATCCCTCAGTCATACTTATCCAGCCAGCCATCCATATGCATCCATCCCGCTGTCATACTCAGCCATCCACACTTAGTAAAGTCAAAATCTGTGGTTATTCTAATGCCTGTCTAGCACTGATGGAAAGGACAGGCCTCTTTAACTATTACAGACATTGAGCTAGATTCACAGAACACTTACGCTGGCGTATCTACAGATACGCAGCGTAAGTGAACAAATGCGCCGTCGTATCTATGCGCCCTATTCTCTTAACTAGATACGCCTGAATTTGGCCTCCATCCGACCAACGTAAGTCTCCTACGCCGTCGGATCTTGGCCGCAAGGGGCGCTTCCATTGATTTACACGCCGAATATGTAAATGACCTAGATACGCCTATTCACAAACGTACTTGCGCCCGTCGCTGTAATCTACGCCGTTTACGTAAGGCGTACGTCCGTCGTAAAGTTATCCCTGCTATAGGTGGCGCTACCCATGCAAAGGTATGGACGTCGGAACAGCCGTCGAATTTGACATCGTTTACGTAAGTCGTACGGGAATGGGGCTGTGCGTAGGCTACGTTCACGTCGAAAGCATTGAGCCGACGTAGCTTAGGGAGTATATGCGACGTGATTCTGAGCATGCGCGCACATGCGCCGTTCGTACAGCGCTTCATTTACATGGGGTCACGATTCATTTCAATACAACACGCCCACTACCAGCCTACTTTGAATTAGGCGGGCTTACGCCGACCATATAACGCTACGCCGCGGCAACGTACGGGGCGAGTGCTTTGTGAACACTGCTCTGGGCTCTGTGTGCGCCGTCGGCGTAGCGTATATTCGATACGCTACGCCGGCAAAACTATGCGCCGACCTACCTGAATCTAGCTCATTGCGTGTCTGTTACATTTTGAAAAGTTCAATAAAGCTGTGGTCTTTCCATTTTTCCAACTTAAACAGCCTCTGTGTAATTTTTGGGGAAGGTATGGGTTTTACTAATTGGTCATAATGAACCTATACTTCTCAGCAGTCATGAGCCATTGTATAAATCAGAATTCTGTCTTCTGTTAAACGGCATGGAAATAGTCCAGATTACACATACAGGAGTAGTTTAATGTAACTCTAGATTAGATTAGGCCATATGTCAGGGAGGATGGATGAGGCTCTTATTTATTCCAGCAGTTTTCAATTGAAGTATAATTGAAATAACAGCTGTCATCAAAATTGCAGCTTCATCTAATACAATCTTGAGTTTAGGAATAGACTTTATTTAACACTGAGGGGATGTTATTCATCCTGTGCAATGGTCTCTTCAGTACTACCAGCCACAAGCTTGTAGATAGTGGAACTAATCAAGAGTACAAAGCGAGGTTACAGCTGAAGACTTCATAAGGCACTGCATAGTGTTATATTGATTTGCGTTGATAGAAATGAAAGAACAGAAGCAACTGGAAAGGATTTCTTGGTTTAATTTATACATTTAAGCCTAGAGAACACGCTTGTACAATCAAATGAGAAATAAATGAGATGGTATCTTCCAGAAATCATTCACAACACTAGAGTCCTTTTGGACAAAGGCCAGCCATACATCTAGGGCAGTGATGGCGAACCTTGGCACCCCAGATGTTTTGGAACTACTTTTCCCTTGATGCTCATGCACTCTGCAGTGTAGTTGAGCATTGTGGGAACTGTAGTTCCAAAACATCTGGGGTGCCAAGGTTCGTCATCACTGATCTAGGGCATACAGGGCCGCCATCAGGGGGGTACATGCATTACACATGTAATGTAGCTGGAGAGGAGAGGAGAGAGAACACATTAATTTTCGACAGCACCCAAAAATCCCCCCTCCACTGGTTTTCAGGTCGCAGCTGTGTAAGGATGGCTGCCCTGAGGGCATGGCATGTGCTTATTTCATACTTTTTACTTGCAACAAGCAGGAATTCTTTACGCAAAATAGCGACTTTATATAAACTAAAAAAGTTTACTGTTGTAATATACGATTAGCAACATGATAAATCAGATTGCACACAGCTAAATGACTCAGAGGAAGGATGCCCCCCTTATGCCCCGTACACACAATCAGAATTTCCGATGGAAAAAGTCAGACTGACTTTTTCCATCGGAAATTCCCATCGTGTGTATGCCCATCGAAGTTTACATATAGAACATGTTCTCTTTTACTCCGTCGGAATTCCGATGTGAGTTTGGCCAGGCAAAAGCCTGATCGTGTGTACGGGGCATTACTCTCTCATGCCAAATAATGACCCTTCTGGATTAGTCAGTTATGCAGCTAGTGCTGAGCTTTCTGAACGTATTTCATGTTTAGTTTTCTATTACAAATAAATACATATATACAGCACCAGTAGAAAAGGCCTGTAAACTTTCCCAGAAATGGAATAGAATGGTCACTTAAAAAACGGTACTTGCCCTTAATTGTATTTTCATTTACTGCAAAAAAAACATATTACTACTATCTGTATCTCTTTTTTTTATTTTTTTACTCATATCTCCTACAAACATTTCTTCCAACGCTGAAAATCCTTTAACAACTTACCCAACAATGTATCTTAATTAACTTGATGTTCATTGAAGTGCTTTACTCCAATTGGCTATTTTTATTTTTAATCCTGTAAAGTGGTTTCAAAGCAAAGAGTACTGTGACTGTAACAGGCCTTTCGCTTGTTTCAGTGACTAGGTATATGAAACATTACAGCAGACATTGGAAGAATCTTTATTAAAAAAATATATATATATTTGGTGTAACGCATGTTAATGCAGGCAAAATGCTCCTCTATATCAATATCAATTACAAGTGTTAAGCTTACTATGTAGATCGTTTTGCTGGGTATGATTTTTTTTTTTTTTTTTATGATAGCAAGTGGACAGTGGTGGAATTTCAGGGACCATATATGGGTCCTAAAAGCTTCAGAAATAACAGAGAGGCCATTTTGATTATGTGTACCGTTGTGTCTAATGTTACTTTGAAAAAATGGTTTCCCAGCATGCTGTTCTCCATGTGGGTGTGGTGGTCTGACATGCCCACTGTCAGACCTCTAATCCGATGATAGCCAGAACGCTACAATACGCATGAGCATGAGCTCCCCGCTGACTGGGTTGTGGGAGTATCATACCTCTGCAGAGTGACCACTGCATTCTTACAGAGAGCAAGGGCCCACTATGCAGTTGTAAGCAAGGGACAGGCTTTCTTACTCAGACTAGCTGCTGTAGAAAGAAAAGGAACTATGGGCCAGATTCACGTAGCCCGGGCGCAAAGTAAGTTTAAGTTACACCGCCGCAAATTTCCTAAGTTAGTGCCCGATCCACAAAGCACTTACCTGGAAATTTGCGGCGGTGTATCCTAAATCCGTCCGGCGCAAGGCGGGCCCAATCGAATGGAGCAAGTCCCATTTAAATTAGGCGCGCTCCCGCGCCGGACGTACTGCGCATGCTCCATCGGGTAAATTACCCGATGTGAATTGCGCTAAATGACGTTGCACCGATGTCATTTGCTTAGACATTAACGTAAATGGCGTCCAGCGCCATTCACGGACGTCTTACGCAAACGACGTTGATGTTTAAATTTCGACGCGGGAACGACGGCCATACTTAACATGGCTTAAGACAACTAGGGCTCAGCCCTAGTTTTACGTGGCGTAACTCGACGGAAACGACGTAGAGTTAGATCGACGGGCCGTTCGGGGATCGCCGTAAGTATTCATTTGCATATTCTACGCCGGCCACAATGGCCTCGCCACCTAGCGGCCGGCCTAGAATTGCATCCTTAAGATCCGACAGTGTAATTCAATTACACCTGTCGGATCTTAGGGCTATCTATGCGTAACTGATTCTATGAATCAGCCGCATAGTTAGAAACAGAGATACGACGGCGTATCAGTAGATACGCCGTCGTATCTCGTTTGTGAATCTGGCCCTATGAGACTCTGAACACCCTTTGTTAAGATTTATTTCGAACTAGAGTTCAGCCAAATGTACTGGGTATATTTTGAGCCAGGTTTGCCAAATATTTCAAAAATTTGGCTGCCCAATAAGAAGCCCATTAAAGTCAACAGGGAGCCAAATGTTAAAGGAAAAAAAAAAAAAAAACAGTAATAGTCATTTTAGAAACGAATAGGCAAAAGATTGTCAAACAAATGCCATTGGGAGTTGGGCACTGCCATGAGAAACATGAACCAAAGCAAAAAAAAAAAAAATTAAAATTACACTAGGCGAGGATCAGCGATTTTAATATATCTTTATATCTTGAACCTGCCTGTGAAGGGTGCATCTGTATGCTAGTTATACAACCTATTACAGCAACATTTACAAATAAAATGCTATTTAAATTGCCTCACTGTTAATGAGTAAGGGGTACATAGTATTCATACTCATTAAAAAGATGTAAATTCATTTTTGTCACAACCTCCAGCAATGCAGATCCATGATAAACAACACCCACAGAAATATAAATCCGCCAACACGGTTCCACTGTTGTTGCTTATTCATTCTGAATAACATCTCTTGGGGCCCTGCTGCTAAAAGGAAACAAAGAGACAGGGTCTCCTGGGTGATGCCATCGATCAAATATAGACATGAGTAAGCAACAGGAGCAGATCATGTTCTTTTCGTTCAATGGGCATCATTCATCATTATTGATGTGGATCTGCATTGCTGGATGTTATGATTGATGACGAACTTACATTGTGAAACATTTTTTTTTAAATTAAGGCCCCTTTACTTATTCACATTGGGGGGGGGGGGGGGGGGGTGGGGGTGGGGGTGGCATGATATCGTGGGGCCCCATTTTTGCTCTCTGCATCCTAGACCCTCAAACATGTAAATACATGTTGCTGAGTAATGGAAAATGTGTCACATACCTGGTTGAAGAGCCTAAAATGCAGAGGAAGTTCTCTCTTACACCTCTGAGGCCGCGTACACACGATCAGTCCATCCGATGAGAACGTTCTCATCAGTTAACCGATGAAGCTGACTGATGGTCTACACACCATCAGTTAAAAAAACGATCAAGTCCAACGCAGTGACGTAAAACACAACGACGTGCTGAGAAAAATGAAGTTCAATGCTTCCAAGCAATGCGTCGACTTGATTCTGAGCATGCGTGGGTTTGTAACCGATGCTTTTGCATACTAACCGTCGGTTTTGACCTATCGGTTAGGCGTCCATCGGTTCAATTTTAAAGCAAGTTCTAAAATTTTTGACCGAAGGATAACTGACCGATGGGGCCCACACACCATCGGTTTGGACCGATGAAACGTACCTTCAGTCCGTTTCCATCGGTTTTGACCGACCGTGTGTACGCGGCCTGACTCCAGGCCCCTGATAGAGCAGACAGGTGGCTTGGGAGTGCAGAGTGGCACGAGTAACTGGCAGGATTGTTAGCAATGGAGTTGGACAGAAACTTCCAATGAAGTTGTGAAAGGGACATCAGCAAGGTGCAAAGCCCCAGGACGGCAGACAAACTGTGGCCTGGAGCAGGCTGGTACTTAGATGTGACAGCAGCTAGCGGAGTAGAAGTTCCATGAGGACTAGAACACAGGTAGATGCAGGCAGGCCATACATATGCCAGCAGGTCAAGAACAGATGCGGAGGCTGGAAAAGAGTCAAGGTGCAGCCCGGATCGGTAACAGACAGGTAACAACAGGAGCAGGCAGATGCAGAGTCAGAGACAAACCAGGCCCGCTGCATCGTGGGGGTGTCGATGCATGTGACCAGCAGTCGCGATGACCGCCGGCAGCGAGCGATCGCAGGCACGAGAGGCAAAACAGGGACGTGTGTGTGTAAACATACAAATCCCTGTTCTGTTCTGTGAGGAGAGACAGATTGTGAGTTCCTAATAGCTAGGAATCACGATCTGTTATTTCCTCTAGGTCAGTTCCCTCCCCTACAGTTAGAAACACACTAGGGAACACAATTAACCCCTTGAGCGCCCCTAGTGTTAACCCCTTCCCTACTAGTGACATTTTTACAGTAATCAGTGCATTTTTATAGCACTGATCGCTGTATAAATGCCAATGGTCCCAAAAGTGTCCGATGTGTCTGGCATAATGTCGCAGTCCCGATAAAAATCACAGATCGCCACCATTACTAGTAAAAAAAAATCCCCTATTTTGTAAACGCTATAACTTTTGCGCAAACCAATGAATATACTCTTATTGCGATTCTTATTACCAAAAATATGTAGAAGAATACATATCGGCCTAAACTGAGAAAACATTTGCTGTTTTTTTTTTTAAATGGGCATATTTATTATAGCAAAAAGCACAAAATATTGTGTTTTTTTAAAAAAAAAAAAATGTTGTTTGGGTACAGCGTTGCACGACCGCGCAATTGTCAGTTAAAGCGACGCAGTGCCGAATCGCAAAAAATGGCCTGGTCATTGAGCAACCAATTCTTCCGGGGCTGAAGTGGTTATACAGTTCTCTTGGCGCCAATATCTGTCACAGGGCACGCACACGCACGTCCACTAGCATCCTGATCTTCATTGGTGTAGATGCGTGTGCGCATTGGCGCATAGCCACTAGCAATTATTACTGTGTGTTCTTCCAGCGGGACAACTCCCCCCCTGGAAGAACAGAATAGCTCCATGGGAGGGATTCCCCCATCAACACTAACTGGGTTTATGAAGGAATTAAGTAACTTTCAAGTTACAGGAAAGAAAATTGCATCTTCCATGGCCGGCTTAACCACTTAAGGACCTTGGCTGTTTTTCAGATTTGGCGTTTACAAGACTAAAACATTTTTTTTTTATAGAAAATTACTTAAAACCCCCAAACATTATGGCCCGGATTCACAAAGCACTTACGTCGACGTATCTCGAGATACGCCGCGTAAGTATAACTATGCGCCGTCGTATCTATGCGCCGTGCCCGAAATCTGAGATACGCCTTAAAATAGGCTTCCTACGACTGACGTAACTTGCCTACGCCGTCGTATCGTGGGCGCATATTTACGGTGGGCGCATTTGCCGCTCCCATAGAAATTCTATGCACATATGCAAATGAGGGAGATACGCCGATTCACAAATGTACTTACGCCCGGCGCATAATATACGCGGTTTGCGTAAGTCGTACGTCCGGCGTTAAGTTATTCCCCATATAGGAGGAGCAACCCATGCAAAGGTATGGACCAGGGAACACAGCCGTCGTATTTTACGTTGTTTACGTAGTATGAGAATATGGCTAGGCATAGGTTACGTTCATGTCGTAGGCAGTGATTCGACGTATCTTAGGCAGTTGTTTCAAAGTGATTCTAAGCATGCGCACTGGGATGCGGCCACGGGACGGCGCATTCGCCGTTCATTTTAAGTACTTCTATGATGCTTGGCCCATCATTTGCATGGGGTCACGCCTCATTAGAATGGTTTACGCCCACTTCCACCACTTCATGTGAGCCTTTGTAGCTCACATGACCCAAAAATCTCAGCAATCCACCTCCGTACCTTTCATCATAGGCCTTGTTGACTCCTCTTCAACTGTAGCGTATATGGTTGTGGCCAAAAAGCAAATTTTGGTCCCATCACTCCAAATGACTTTGTGCCAGAAGGTTTGAGGCTTGTCTCTGTGCTGTTTGGCTTATTGTAATCGGGATATATTGTGGTATTTGCATAGTGACTTCTGGTGACTTGACCATGCAATCGATTAACCTTTCTCCTGGTTTGCTGAGGGATCTACAGTCAGCGTTTTCTTTCCACTGAGTCTCCTCGCTGCCCTATTTGGGTATCCACCTTACCCCTACGTATTCTGGACTATACCAGGCTAACTTTCCATCCTTGTTCAAACGACTAACGGACATGTTGTCTTCTTGGTCTCATTTGCCTCTGTCTTGGTTTGGCAGAATAACGGCCATCCATATGTCCTATTTTCCGAAACTACTATATTTTTTTCGTGTCTTGCATGTTCCAGTTCCTTCGCATATGCTACGTATACATCAACGTAGAATTATGCAATTTATATGGGGTTCGTCCCGCCCTCGAAATGACAAACAGGTGTTGTTCACCAGGCGAATTAATGGTGGTCTTTCGGTCCCTAATTTACGTGCCTATTATATAGCAGGTAGCATAGCCCCACTTTCACGCCTTCATAAGACCTGTCAGCTTCCACTCTTGGCAATGCTTGACCTGGTTGACATCGACCCTATTCCTATCTCCTCATTGCCCTGGCTTTCTCCCGTGCACCGTCCGGCAACATTGGGGCCCTGTTTAGCCCACTCCTTGCGAATATGGGACTCCGTGAAGTATTCTGCCGGGTTGATCTCTCCTCATCTTCCACTCTTATGACTTTTACGTTGCCCGCTATTTCCTCCAGGCCGGGATAATTCCTCCCAATTCTCATGGTGGACCGCGAACGGGTTCACAGATGTTCACTCGCTGTTGAGGCCTACTGGGATTTCGACATTTAAAGTGTTACGCTCATCCCACACTATTCCCTTGCGAGAGCACTATCACTATTTACAACTTTGCCACTTTTTTCTGATCCTTATTAAGTCTCAGCCTACCCCCTATACTTTGACCCCCTTTGAGGGCCTCTATAGAGCCAGACCCCATTCACCGGGCTTAATATCACTGATATATTCGGCTGTGATATCCCCAAAGAGACCCCCACTGAGGCCTTACCACCTCCAATGGGAGAAGGAGTTGGGGAAGCGGCTAGAACCTGAGGACTGGTGGGTGATGACACGAACCTTGTCCAAGTGCTCACGTAATGTGTTGATTTTGGAAAACGCCTATAAAGTATTGTACAGGTGGTACTATACGCAGGCGAGGTTGGCTCGCTTTATCCCAAATTATTCCTCGCTCTGTTTAAGGGGGTGCTCCCAGGAG
Source organism: Rana temporaria (assembly GCF_905171775.1). Classification (NCBI taxonomy): domain Eukaryota; kingdom Metazoa; phylum Chordata; class Amphibia; order Anura; family Ranidae; genus Rana; species Rana temporaria. Next base: position 54,912,331 of record NC_053501.1, read on the forward strand.
GGCTCCATGGCGCATATCTGGTGGTCCTGCCCGCGGGCGTGCAGACTGTGGATTAGGGTATACACTCTCCTTTGTAATCTATTTCAGATTAACCTTAAAAGGGACCCTTATGTAGCACTCCTTGGTAAACCTATCATGGAATTACTGTGTCCAGAGGCAACTGGCCCAGCATCTCTTTACTGCAGCTCGGTTGACGATTGCGAGAGCATGGAAAACCCCCACACTTAGCTTTGAGGCAGTCAAAAACCGCCTGAACGATGTCATGGTTAATGAGAAACTAACGGCAGTTCTTTCTGATACGCATGACAAATTTCTCAGGGTTTGGCAGCCTTGGATCACATACTACCACCCTTCTAGGTTTGACACTGCATTACTGTCAATGTAGGTCTCCTCTTGCGCACCTCGTGGACCTTCTACCCTCTTTTTTTTTCTTTCTCTCCCACTTCACCTTCCATTCTTTCTCGCTCTGCTCCACTTTCCTCTCCTTCTCCACTCCTTTATAGTCTCTTCTCTGGCTGTTATCTCTTTGTACTCTTTCTAGAAGATGCTAACCTTCAGGGTTTTTTTCTGTTGTTGTTGTGAATTGCAGGTTTACAGACAGCTGGGCGATGCCCGGGTTCTAGATCATCTTGTTCTAAAGATTTTTTATTTTTTTATTTTCATCTCTCTTTTCAATTGAGTATAACATAAGATCTTGCTTCCTGTATGTTGATGTGGGCTTTTGGGTCCGGATTTACTCTGTACATTGTATGCTATATGACACTGCAGTGAACCTGTACTGTGGGTTTATGACAATAAAACTTTTGTAAAAGAAAAAATATTGGAGGAACATTTGCATTCATCAGTCAGGAAGCTGCGCATGGGACGTACTTGGATATTCCAACATGACAATGATCCAAAACACAAGGCCAAGTCGACCCGTCATTGGCTACAGCAGAATAAAGTGAAGGTTCTGGAGTGTCCATCTCAGTCTCCTGACCTCAATATCATTGAGTCACTCTGTGGAGATCTCAAACGTGAAGTTCATGCAAGACAGCCCAATAATTTACAGGAACTGGAGGCTTTTTGCCAAGAGGAATGCGTGAAAGAAAAGTTTTTGTGTTATCATTTATATTGTCTAAAAAATGGCCAAGAAATTATAAATTATACCAGGGTATGTAAACTTATGAGCACAACTATATCTGTAGGTATAGAAAAAATGTGATCACAATAGACGCGCCCCAATGACTCACACCGCTGCACTTAGGACTAAATACAATGGGAAGTTTCACAGCTGCTGTTTTAGAAAGTGAAATGTGACAGTGGGGTGGATTCAATAAGCAATTGCGTCTGCGTAACCATAGTTAGGCAGCGCAATTGCTTAGTTGCGCTGGCGTAACGACTTTTCTGTATTCAGAAAGCTCGTTACGCAGACTGCAGCCTAAGATATGACTGGCATAAGGCTCTTATGCCGTCGTATCGTAGGCTGCATTCTTACGATGGCCGCTAGGTGGCGTTCCCGTAGTGGTCAGCGTAGAGTATGCAAATTGCATACTCACGCCGATTCACAACCCTACGCGCGCCCTGCATACGCATTTTACGTCGTTTGCGTTCGCCGGGTTCCGCGTAAGGCTGCTCCTGCTATTAGCAGGGGCAGCCAATGCTAAGTCTACCCGTCGTTCCTGCGTCGCGATGTTTGAAAATTACGTTGTTTGCGTAAGTGAATCGTGAATGGCGCTGGACGCCATTTATGTTCACGTTAAAGCAAATGACGTCATTTGCCGCATTGCACGTTGGGAACGTTTCCCGAAGGAGCATGCGCACTACGTTCGGCGTGGGAACGCGCCTAATTTAAATGATCCACGCCCCCTACGGGATCATTTAAATGACTAAGTCACGTGTCTAGTGACGTAACGCGTGGGGGAGGAGCCTAGTGACGCGATCGACGGTAGATCCGTCCGAATGAGGAGATCGCAACGCTAAGCGGCTTATCCCATTACTGCCTCGCTGAATGCTGTGATTGATCGGGGGTTTCGTGAGTGGCTAACCGCATTGAATACCTTTGTTACCCTATTGCATACAATCTTGCACTATGTTCTGTTTCCTCTTTTACATGAGCTGCTAATCTGGATGAATGGATGCCCACTCGCTGCATGATATCAGCGTTCATATTACCATCAAGTTAATCTGGGACTGATTCCGTTCGGGCTAATCCATATGCCTGTGTGTGCATTATTCAGAACCTGTTATTAAGACTTCCTCATATAGTGTGTCACTATTTTGGTTCATTTCATGCACTTGCACAAGGTGTGAGTGAGCAGGGACGTTGGGTTATTTGTTTTTTTGGCATTTATTTATATTTATTTATTTTTAGTTGCTAATTTGCACATTGTTTCTAATTGCACGCAATGGAACACTGCAATTGATTGCAATTAATTGCATGTATTGATACCTCCTGAGAAGGTTGTGTATGAGGTATCTTTAACACTATTTGTACTTACAGCAGCAATTGTTGGTAATAGCGCAGCACTTATGTTTTAAATCATTTAAATTACGCGCCCTTACGCCGGGCAGTTTTAGGGCCGCCCACGCAAATTACAGAGCTACTGCTTCATGAATGAAGCGTAGCGCAGGTAATTTACGGAGGAGCATCGTTAAAACGGTACACTGCGCCTCCGTAAGAGGGCGTAAGTCGTACCTGAATCCACCCAGGGGGCGTGGCTACAGTTTGACTTTTGACCATCCAAACCAAACGTGAGAGGCCATTGCAGTGGCTCATTTCGCTAGTGACCAGCGATTGTTTTTTTCTTCACGCCAGTCTTGTGGGATACCAGCACAGTGCGGATCGAGTGGTGAGAGATACCTGGTTGTTTTCTTGGGTCCGCCGTGACCGTAGTTCATCAGCCATACAATATTGAGGAAATTCTGCTGTGTTTTGATTCACGAGTTTTACTTTGGCCTTTTGTGAGTGCATTATTTGCAGATTTTTTTATGTGGTGTGTTATTAGAACTGGTTTTACGTTATCACACTATTATATGCTTTCTTCATTATTTATGAGGATCTTATTTATCACTCGGTTGGAAATGGAAGCTCGCTTAATGGTTTGAACAATTATTACATGCTATTGTGCCGAAACGCGAGAGTGTCAGGCAAATCGTTCTGGTGAGTGGCCAATCCTATTGGTGGAGGAAACACTTTTCACATCGGGTGTGGTGGAAGAATTCTTTGAAAAAATTACTTTGAAGATTTCACATTTGAGAGAGAGAAACAGTTATTTTCCTTGTTGCTTCTTTATGAACTATTTTTTTGCTTATGAACACTTTCAATTAGGGTTGTCCCGATACCACTTTTTTAGGACTGAGTACGAGTACCGATACTTTTTTTCAAGTAGTCGCCGATACCGAATACCGATACTTTTTTTTAAATGTGTCCCCAAATGCAGCCATGTCCCCCCACAAATGCAGCCATGTCCCCCCATATCCAGCAATGTCTCCCCATATCCAGCAATGTCCCCCGTATCCAGCAATGTCCCCCACATCCAGCAATGTCCCCCACATCCAGCAATGTCCCCCACATCCAGCAATGTCCCAATATCCAGCAATGTCCCCCACATCCAGCATTGTCCCCCATATGCAGCAATGTCCCCCGTATCTAGCAATGTCCCCCGTATCCAGCAATGTCCCCCATATCCAGCAATGTCCCCCACATCCAGCAATGTCCCCCGTATCCAGCAATGTCCCCCGTATCCAGCAATGTCCCCCACATCCAGCATTGTCCCCCATATGCAGCAATGTCCCCCGTATCCAGCAATGTCCCCCGTATCCAGCAATGTCCCCCGTATCCAGCAATGTCCCCCACATCCAGCAATGTCCCAATATCCAGCAATGTCCCCCACATCCAGCAATGTCCCCCACATCCAGCAATGTCCCCCACATCCAGCAATGTCCCCCACATCCAGCAATGTCCCAATATCCAGCATTGTCCCCCATATGCAGCAATGTCCCCCGTATCTAGCAATGTCCGCCGTATCTAGCAATGTCCGCCGTATCTAGCAATGTCCCCCGTATGCAGTAATGTCCCCCGTATGCAGTAATGTCCCCCGTATGCAGTAATGTCCGCCGTATGCAGTAATGTCCCCCGTATCCAGTAATGTCCCCCACATCAATGTCCCCCACATCCAGCAAGGTCTCCCCATATGCAGCCATGTCCTGTCCCCCTTACCTTCATCGCGCCGCATCCCCGCTGCCGCCGACTGCTTAATATGGGCGGGGAACATTACAGCTTTGAACAGCTGTAATGATTGGCGCCGCACTGCGTATAGACACTCCCCCTTGCTCGGGATTGGACAGTTCACCCGAGCAAGGGGGAGTGTCTATACGCGGCGGGCGGGAAAGACTACAGCTGTTCAAATGAATGCTGTAATGTTCCCCGCCCGTATTAACCAAGCGGGGAATGCGGCGGGATGCGTTGTAGCGACGGGATGCGGCGGCGGCGGCGGGGGGGGGGGGGAAGTATTCTATTTTGCTATCGGGGGTATTTGCGGGAGTACGAGTACTCCCGCAAATACTCGGAATCGGTCCCGATACCGATACTAGTATCGGTATCGGGACAACCCTACTTTCAAACACGGGTTTTGCTCATTTGTTTATTTATTTATCACATTTTGTTGCTCTTTGTAACTTCACTGTGTGGGTCATACACACATTAGCGCTGTTTATATATAATTTATGTTTTATTTCATTATTTGAACACGTTATATATACTTTGTCATATATCTGTAGGTACTATGTATTAGTAATAATGTTGCTTTTTCCCAAAACGTATTTAGCTGAAAAAGCCAGCCAAGTTGAAATGTGTGTTTTGAACATAATTGTTAATGGATGTTCCTGTGTTGTTTGAGAATTACCTGCTATATACACGCTAACTGCTACTTGCTTAATACCTTTTTTCTTGACTCTCCTGCAATACTATACCTGATTTAATAAAGTGTAAATTGAAATAAAGTGAACCTAGTTTAATTCAAACCATCCAATCACATGCATTCAAACTGAAAAATAAAACTTTTTATTCAAGTCAACACTGGTTCAACATCCCTTACTTTATGCTTGAATAAATCAGGCCCAGGGTTCACTGCACATCATCTTATGTCATTTTACCTGACACTCATTTTTTAGTAGGGCAGACCCTACTGTGTTTAAACCCGAACACATATGAATTACACACGTTCTGAGGATAATTTAATGCAGATAATGCACCAGGTGAGTTTAATTACCACCTTAATCAGCCACAGAACCTGTTTAATTAATATGGGTTTAAAGGGATGAGGTGGCAAACCTAGACCATATCTATTAAAAATGACTGTCTCAAATATGTTTATAAAGCCCTTTTCATTGATAGAAGATACAGTACATCTTATATGCATGGAGTTGAGGGAGCAGAAAGAGTGGGCATACTTGGCACTCTTGACAAGTTCCTGTGACAGGTCCAGTGCTCATATTATGGCTGGGGTATAGGGGGAGATCAGAGGACTTCTGCCCAAAGCTCAGACCTCATAGCTGCTGGCATGGTCACTCAATTTTTAACTTATCTCTCTCAAGAATCTAGAGCGCCACAAGTAGTACAAAGTGAAACAATGGTGTTTTGCTCTCCTCTGTATTCTACAAAATGTAGAGTAAACAAATAACCATATAATTTAAAGTAGTTGTAAATAAAATAAAAAATTATGCTGAAATGACTTTTTACAGGGTATAGAGACATAATAGTTACCTGATTCCTTTTAAAAACTATTAAAAATAGATAAAAATCAATCATATAATGTACCTGTAGTTTCTAGTTTTGTTTTTGCATGTTGTTTCCTGCCTCTCTGCTGTACAGAGCATACAGAGCAGTGATGGTTTGGAAAACGAAACTGATCCAACGGGGAGGTGCTGTGGGGTTTTAGACACACAGTAATCACACCTCCTTGAAGTTAGTGACCACAGAGAGAAAGCTCCCAGCACTGTGGTTATCAGGAAACAGACAACCAGGAAGTGTGGAGATCAGAGAAGAATTACAGCAACTTGAGAGCAAAAACAAACAATGAGGACATGAAAACAGCACTGCATTAATGTAAAGGAAGCTATTAAGATAAAAAAAATGTTTCCTTTACAAACCCTTTAACTATATGAGGGAGAGAAACAAGTAGGTGAATTAGGCAACCAATAAATATCCAAATCTGACAATTATGTTGGGCATGGAATTGATCCCTCATCTGTGTTTACCCATGTGTACAATATATATATTTTTTATTTTAGCATAGTAATCTTTTTTTTCTGTTTTCAGGGAACTTTATTGTCCTTTGGTCAACCTGTAGGACCACCGTACTCAAATCTGTAACAAATAGGTTTATGAAGAACCTTGCTTGTTCTGGCATCTGTGCCAGTCTGGTGTGTGTGCCTTTCGATATTGTGCTTAGCGCCAACCCTCAGTGCTGTTGGTGGATTTACACCCTGCTTTTCTGTAAGACCATCAAATTCCTGCACAAAGTCTTCTGCTCCGTGACCATCCTCAGTTTTGCTGCCATTGCCTTGGACAGGTAAAAACAGTGTATTTTACATTTGTGTGAACGTGAACAGTTTATGACCATTTTTTTAACCCAACTCTATGAATTTTTATATTTTAAAAGAAGGTTGCCCAGCATAGCAAAAACATAAATAAAAATGCAGCTCTCATGGTGTCTGATGGTGTCCCAAACAGACCTGTTCTGTAGTCCAGCTCTGGTCTTGTTAGAGATTGAATAACATCCAGCATTAGCTAACCCACTTCCGATGGGCCCAGGCCATTATAGACATACTCCCTGGAATCACAGTACAGCTGCACAGAATCCGTCATCATTACATGAACATCATTCTGTGCACCCACAAGAGCCACAGTAAAAGAAGTGGAAGGACCCATGATGTCACATGGCTGGCTGGTTGACACCTGGATTTAAAGGTGAATTTCAGATATGTTTTATTTTTTACATAGTTACATTGGTCCATCTGGAAACAAAGTAAGTATGCATGCTCCATATCTGGCCACACCCCATGGAAGCAGAGATTCACTTTAGTAACTGCTGCTACTACAGTGATTCTCGCTGTCTTCCAGTATCCATGTCGGGCAGCTGCCCTGCTGCATAGTGAACAGAGGCATTCACGTGGCATTAATTCATTCATATCTCTCAATGTATGCAAAGCGTATTCTGACTGAATGGCATCAAAATTAGCACCTCGTCCAATCAGAGAATATCTTGAATTCATTAAGGGAAATGCAAGATATTCCCTGAATGGCATCTATGCCAATCAAGTGACCCCCTGTGTTCACTATGCAGCAGGGCAGCCGCTCAGTATGGGACTCAGAAGACAGTGAGGATCACTGTAGTAGCAGCTGCCAGGGATTAAACATGTACACTTGCATTGGCCCAATGTAACTATGTGAAGAAAGCCATACCTGGAATTGGGCTTTAAGGTTTGAATATTTGTTTGTTTTTAATATGTAGGGGAATTCAGGGAAGGGCAACGGGAAAGGGTAGGTGAGGGTGGGGGGGTTGGTGGTTCTAAAGTTGTTGGAGTTGTTTTTTAACCACATCACCATTTAACACCATAGATTTTTCATTTGGAATAGAAAGATAAAAGTTAGCAAAAAAAACAAAAAAAAAAAAACCCAACAAGGTTTGTCCTTCTGTTCCTTTTCAGATGTCAAACATAGAGATAAAGGCCCAGATTCTCAAAAGAGATACAACGGCGCATCTCCAGATACGCCCTCGTATCTCTGCCTAGCGCCGTCGTATCTATGCGACTGATTCTTAGAATCAGTTACGCATAGATATCCCTTAGATCCGGCAGGCGTAAGTCTCTTACGCCGTCGGATCTTAACTGCAATTTTTTTTTTGCTCGCTAGGTGGCACTTCTGTCGATTTCCCAGTCGAGTATGCAAATTAGCTAGAAACGCGAATTCCCGAACATACGCACGGCCGACGCAGTAAAGTTACGACGTTTACGCTAGGCTTTTCCCAGCGTAAAGCTGCCCCTGGGTCTATGAGGCGCAGTCAATGTTAAGTATGGCCGTAGTTCCCGCGTCGAAAATTTAAAAATTTACGTTGTTTGCGTAAGTCGTCTGTGAATGGTGCTGGACGTAATTGGACGTAATTTCCTTGCGACGTCATTTAGAGCAATGCACGCCGGGATATTTTAGGGACGGCGCATGCGCAGTTCGTTCGGCGCGGGGACGCGATTCATTTAAATGAAACACGCCCCCTACCCGCCGAATTTGAATTCCGCCAGGTGTTTTACTCTACGCCGCCGCAACTTTACAGGCAAGTGCTTTGTGAATAAAGCACTTGCCTGAAAAACTTGCGGCGGCGTAACGTAAAACCGATACGTTACGCCCGCCCAAGTTTACGCCCATCTACGTGAATCTGCCCCAAAGTGTGGCTTATTCATTTTATTCACTTTAAGTACCCCAAATTATGTGCAAAGAAATGAAGAAAAAAAAAGAATTTGTGTTTACTTGAAGCTGTGTTTGTTTGCAGTGACCACAGCGTAACCTTATTGACTTAGCTAAGTAAATTATTTATTCTAGTAAATCAACATTATGTGTCAGGAATTAGCTTCAAACTCTCACAATGGATTCTATGCTCTTTAATCACAGATGAAATATGGCCTATTGATGCCCCACATCTCTCAATGTAAGAGGTTTATCTCTCCTCAAAAGTCAGCCAGCAAAACAAAACTGGAAAATCCAATAACATGTTCTATTCCACCAAGAAACATGATTCAAAGAGGAAAATGTTATGAACTTCTGCATTATTTCCTTTCATAATTTGTTCCATTAAACAAATACAATTTTAAAATTTAAAGGGGTGATAATTCCCTTTGGTAATTTGTCCGATTCCCTTCATGGGTAGATGCTGAAATTAAATGTCCAGCACAAACAGTTTTTTTTAGGTTTTTGATATAGTGGGGAATTATTAAAACACTTGTTTGGTTATACTTGCTATCCAGGACTCTGTTGGAGCAATTTTTCTCAGCCTCTGTCCTAGTAACAGATGACAGTTGCAATGCTCTGCAGGCTTCAGTGCAAAAGGTGGACAATGCCTTTTACTGTAACCTGGATGTGCAGCAATTTGGCAGCGTTCGTGGTCAGTTTCTAACAGTAATGTGTCAGACTTGCAGAACTTTGCAGACACATCTAATTCTCTGCAGTCAGGTGCACCCTCACTTGTTCAGATCTACTCGGTATCAATAGAGCCGATTATAGCATCTCTCCCCTTTCTACCTGTCTGGGGAATCTAAGCCAGCCTTTCTAAACCTTTTCTTACCCCAATGGAACTCTCAAAATAAAGTTGAGGTCTTGGGAAACCCCTGCTACAATTTTTTAATCGGCCAATGGGAAGAATGCCACCCTTTTAGTGGTAGCCAGAATGCCACCAGCTGAAAGATTGTTGGGATCATGTCGCTTGCATTGCCAAATGGCTTTGGACCTGGAATTACACAGGCACCACAAAATGTAAGGTCAATCAGCCACAGCTCAATGAACCCCTGGGTATCTCTGGAGGAACCCGGGCTTGGAAAAGCTGATCTAAGCAGTTTTTTGGGTGACACAACCCACAGTGTCATGCTCCCCTAGGTCAAAGGAACACAATAGTGCTCTCTTTCTCTTACATGGTGGGCTTGATCCTGCTTCCTTCTCTGCAGCAACACACAGAACCTCTCTTCCCACTGACCTATGCTCCATCTCTTTAATGAAGGATCATTTTTCTCTAATCAGAGAGTGTTGCTGTAGAAGTCATTAAGAAAACAGGAGTGAACCTCTTTAAGATCTCTTAAATTCTGACCAGGTCATCTGAAGCCTCATCATAGCCATGTTCTGTAGCAACTGTTATATATCATTGTTTAGGATGGTCTTTCTTATGATTAAAAGTGGCTAATATGTGATGAAGTAACAACATGGAAGAGCAACTGTGAGGCAGTGTCTCCAGGTATGAAATAAATTAAAGCTGGAGATTATAAAAGATTGAAAATTACTTTTGAAATCTCATTTACATGTTAATATACAGGGGTTGGACAAAATTATGGAAACAAGTTTGGTAAATGAACAAAACTGTTACCTAACATGGTGTTGGACCACCTTTGGCATCCAAGAAGGCCTGAATTTTCCTGTGAATTGACAAATATAAGTCTTGGATGGTGGATAATGGAATCTGATACCACTCTTTATGCAAAAATCTGGGTCACAACCCTGTGCAATTTCCTTTTGTCTTTTAGTTAGTTGACCATGTCAACAAAGCTTATGCTTATCAGATGACTTGTCCCGGAAAGTGTATTAACCATCATAACCTTTGATAATGTACCTCGAGACACTGTGAAAAATTGCTTCAGTCACAGAGGCACCAGCTAAGCAGGCACCAACAATTTGCCCTCTTTGAAACCCAGTAAGCTCTGACATGACTAGTAGCGCCCACACAGTGAATGACGAGGGTGAGGCTTCCAACCTGTTAGCTAGGTGTCTCATTACACAGCAGCAGAATGTTACATAGTTTCTGCTTTCAACGCGAAGCATGTTGTCACTTTTACACCTCCAAATCATGTAGTGTTTCCATATTTGTGTCCATACCCCAGTATAAGATTTTAACAATTGGGTTTACATGTACTTTTACGAGGTAAAACCTTAAAGGTTCTTTGCTCCAGTTTATTGCATCAGCCTCGCTGTTGAAAGGGGTCAAAAATCAAGCTTTGTCTAAAGTCATTATGGTTAATGCTGAAATCTTGTCAACTATAAAAAATCCAAATGGTTACCCATTGAGGGTCTAATGCTTGTTTAATATAGGGAGCATGTAATAGAAGGAATTACTTAGCCCTTGGTTCCACAGACTTACTCTATGCTGGCTCTGGTGTGAAGGCCAGTCTTAATAAGCCATTTGCCCTTGCTAACCATCATTACAAACAATGCAGGACCAGTGGCTATCGCTAGTCCTGAATTATATATGATGATGTGGAGGGCCAGCCCACATTCCACATACTCCACAAGAGTTGAGCATTAGTGAGGAAAACCATCAGCTACTGGGGGGCGAGGAATAAAAATAGTACTCCTCTGCATTACACTCCATAGTTTAACCAAGTGTTAAATACTTGGATGTGCTTTTACAGGGTGCAATTAAAGAAAAACTGTCACCAAAATACTGTGAGATAATGATAGTGTAATTATACTGTTTAGTTTCAATTACATCAAATTTTTATTTCACATTTCTTTTTCATATTTACATGTAGAGCAATCAGTGGCAGTGCCTAGGCTCGGGACAAACTATAACACTGTCAGGAGTGCTTGAGCAGTTGAAGCCGCAGTTTTTTTTAAAGAAGGTATAAAAAGAAGCAAATAAATGTGACCATTGTAAGCATCTAGAATCACTTCGCAAAGGAAATGTTGTGTGTGGCCAGCCAGAAATTTACCTTGAGCTTCAGGACCTGCAGTGATGGCTTTATCTGCCTGTGTGCTGAAATGAAAATAAATAGTCTCCCCTCTGCCTCCTGGGACCCTCTGATGAACTGCTGGGGTCAGGGAAATTAGGTATATGTCCTGGGAAACCTAGTAGGAGCTCGTTAGTGCCCTTAGTTAATCAATTTATCCATAAATAAACAATAAAGCTGTCCGGGCCCCCCTGTTCAGGTGACAGGGTCCAGGTCTGGTACAGAGGACCGGCTGTACTGGCCTATCAGCAGCCCTAGCATGGCTGCTCTCACTCCAGGTTCTAACAGTGGAGGGCCACATACCTGGCTGCAGATCCAACTACCTCTGCCCTTGCAGATGTGGCCTCTCAGAGCTTATTATTCCTGTACTGAATATAAACAGTAAAAGCATTCTCTCTTGAATCTTGATGTTAACCAATTAAAACTCTCATAAAGCTCTAACTAGCTCTGCGTCCTCATTGAAATGATAGTCAAAGCATTACTGCAATGAGTTCCCAAAACAGTGTTATGGACATAACCATTAATCATTTCTTGCACATATACAGTATATGATTAGGACAGGGATAGTTTGGTTAAAATATTTCAAAAATATGTATTAATAATACATGAAATATCATATCCTTTTATCTATACACAATAGATTCAACAAGTATTTATCACTATTTTGTTATAATATTGCTAGTTTACAGTGTTTTTTTTAATATATGCTATGTTTTTGTTACCACAGGTATTACTCTGTATTGTATCCTCTAGAGAGGAAGATATCAGATGCCAAGGCTAGAGACTTGTTGATCTACATCTGGACGCATGCAGTTGTAGCCAGTGTACCTGTTTTCGCTGTGACTAATGTGACTGACATCTATGCCATGTCTACCTGCTCCCAGTCATGGGGCTACTCTTTGGGTCACTTGGTATATGTCCTGGTGTACAATGTCACCACTGTTCTAGTACCAGTTGCTGTGGTTTTCTTTTTTATGCTACTCATTCGCAGAGCACTAAGTGCCAGCCAGAAGAAGAAGGTGATCATAGCAGCCCTAAGGACACCACAGAACTCTATATCTATTCCCTATGTTTCTCAAAAGGAGGCTGAACTGCATTCAATGCTGCTGTCCATGGTCCTGGTTTTCATCTTTTGCAGCATTCCATATGTGACACTGATTGTTTATCGCACTGTGCTCAATGTTTCTCATATCTCAGACATTCTATTACTTACTGCCATCTGGTTGCCTAAGGTTTCCCTTGTCACAAACCCCTTACTCTTCTTGACTGTCAACAAATCTGTGCGTAAATGTGTGGTGGGCACCATAGTTCAACTTCATCGGCGATACAGCAGGAGGAATGTGGTGAACCTGGGATCGGTAGCAGAGGTGAATTTGGAGCCCAGTGTACGGTCAGGGAGCCAGCTTCTTGAGATGTTCCATATTGGACAGCAACAGATATTCAGGTCTGTGGAAGAAGATGAGGATAACGAGATAAAATTAGAGGCTTCCAGAAGCTACAAGCTGAAGGAAACTATGCCCAGTGGCAGTATAGAGGTGGAACATACTCTGGTGCAAAAGCTAATCCCACAGGGTGCTGAATCGGCAGCTCAGGTGGCCCCTGTGATGCCTGGAGAAGCGGAAATCCTTAATGACAAGTATTCCGTGCAGTTTGGGTTTGGGCCCTTCGAATTGCCCCCACAGTGGCTTTCTGATAAACGGAACAGCAAAAAGCGTCTTTTACCACCTCTTGGAAATACCCCTGAGGAACTTATCCAGACGAAGCAACCCAAATGTAAAACTGAGCGTAAATTAAGCAGGAACAATAAAGTTTGTATTTTTCCTAAAGTAGACTCTTAGCCTAGCCCAATCCCCCTCCTGCAAATCTGCGCTCCATTTTGTTATTTATGCCAAATACTGTACACAACAGGAAGGAGATGCGCAATCAAAGTGTTCCTTATTGCAATGGACAGCATGGATACATTGGAAGTTTTTTTTCCTGTGTGCTCTCTGTGCAGCTGTAATATTATTTGACAAACCAGAAAAGATAACTTCATGCATTTTTGGTGCTGGCAAAAGGCACCAGTTTAAAGGTATACAGACTCCCTATTTCCCTTCTATTTCCAGCACTTGACAGTATATAAAAACAATAGCAGTACTCCAGTGGTGCTTGTCCTGTTCAAACACACAGGGCCTCAGGTTCACTTTCATATGATAGGTGACACTTTGGAATGTGACTACATCTATGACGATGTAATAGTTATGTCTTTGATTCCTGTCATTGCCAGTATTTGTCTGAACACAATGAAATAAATGTGGAAATGTTTAAAAAATTCACATATCCCTTCCATGAACCAATAAATATAAACCAGACTGTATTTAGTACCAACTATGTTTGGGCTTAGACAATAATCTGAATTTTCAATTTTAAAGTAGCACCTAAAATGCTAGGTCTGCATTTCAAAATTTGCCCCCCTACAGGTGTCTTTTTTACCCTTTTAATACATGTTTTAGCAAAGAGGAAGGAAGGGGGCATTTTAAAAAAGTGGTCTGCTTTAAATTGTAATTGCACAGGTTTTTTTTTTATTTGTTCCCTATATTAGCTAAACTTCAAAGCTAAAAATTATGGGCCTCCTGATACTCTCCTGATACGCCGTCGTATCTCTGTGTTAGGGCCGTCCTAACTATGCGACTGATTCATAGAATCAGTTACGCATAGCTAGCCCTAAGATCCGACAGGTGTAATTGAATTACACTGTCGGATCTTAAGGATGCAATTCTAGGCCGGCCGCTAGGTGGCGAGGCCATTGCGGTCGGCGTAGAATATGCAAATGACTAGTTACGGCGATCCCCGAACGTCCGCGCTGCCATCGATCTAACTTTACGTTGTTTCCGTCGAGTTACGCTGCGTAAAATTAGGGCTGAGCCCTAGTTGTCCTAAGCCATGTTAAGTATGGCCGTCGTTCCCTCGTCGAAATTTAAAAAACAACGTCGTTTGTATAAGTCGTCCGTGAATGGCGCTGGACGCCATTTACGTTAACGTCAAAACAAATGACGTCCGTGCGACGTCTTTTAGCGCAATGCACGTTGGGTAATTTACCCGACGGAGCATGCGCAGTACGTTCGGCGCGGGAACGCGCCTTATTTTATATGGTGCCCGCCCCATTTGAATTGGGCGGGCTTGCGCCGAGCGCATTTACGATACACCACCGCAAGTTTACAGGTAAGAGTTCTGAGAATCAGGCACTTACGCTGTAAACCTGCGGCGGTGTAACGTAAATCACATACGTTACGCTGCCCAGGAGCAACGTAATTCTATGTGAATCTGGCCCTATGTATAGCCCTACAGCTTTATTGGCCTAACTTAGCTGTAATGAAGTGTGTCCCGTAGCATGCAGGCTGCTGGATCCTGGAAAAAATTGTCACTGCAGGGATGCCCTGTCCTCTTCCTGTCTCTGAACTTCCAGCATACAGGGGGTTAATAGCTTCAGGTCTCCAGGCTGAATTCAAGTTCTCAACGGAGACTAGTCCCCTCCAGGACCCCCTTGCCTACATGACATGAGAGATAGTTCATTACTGGTAAGTTAGATCTATAAAGCTGTAGAGCTAAAAATATTTTTTACCTGAACTTCAGCTTTAGCTGTCGGAGTCTGATGCCGCATACACTTAACCTTTTTTCGCGTTCTAAAAAATTACTTTTTAAGGGTCTAGAAATAACGAAGTTTTTTTCAACCCGATCATTAAAACGGCCTTGCCTACACACGATCGTGAAAACAAAAATGCTCTAGCAAAGCGCGGTGACGTACAACACATATGACGGCACTATAAAGGGGAAGTTCCATTCGGATGGCGCCACCCTTGGGGCTGCTTTTGCTGATATCGTGTTAGTAAAAGACGATTCGCGCTTTTCAGTCTGTTACTGCGTGATGAATGTGCTTACTTCATTTCGAACGCTAGTTTTACCAGAACGAGCGCTCCCGTCTCATAATTTGCTTCTGAGCATGTGCGGTTTTTTCACATTAAAACCCACACACGACCATTTTTTACAACCTTAAAATCGACAACGTTAAAAACGTTGTGAAAAAATAGAGCATGTTCGAAATTTTTAATGCCCATTTTTTAGATCGTGAAAAATGCTCTGGAGCCCTCACATGATCGTTTTTAATGACATTAAAGAAAAAAAAATTAATTTTTTAGAACCCGAAAAACGGTCGTGTGTACGCGGCATGACACTTTGCTTTTATAAGAAGATCTGAGATCTCCTTATGTGACATACTTTTACCCAACTCCTGAGAGTGTGGTGTTTGAGGTCAGCAGAAACTGTCAGATTTAAGTTGACCCTCCAAAACCAGCTGAAATGTCAGACAGTATAGGCAAAGCTAAGAATTGGGCACATATAACATTTCATGAGTAAGTGTGCACTATTAAAGTTTGGACTAAATATTCAGATTCTTAAGCCACGTACACACGACCACTTTTCATGTCATGGAAAAAAACAACGTTTTTCTCGACGTGATTCTTGTCAAGCCTGCCTTGCATACACACGATCGTGAAAAGAAAAATGCTCGAGCAAAGCGCGGTGATGTACAACACGTACGACGGCACTATAAAGGGGAAGTTCCATTAGATTGGCGCCATCCTTTGGGCTGATTATGCAAATTTCCCTTCTCATAACTTGCTTCTGCACGTTTTTTTCACGGTTGTTAAAGCCTACACACGACCGTTTTTCACAATGTGAAAAACGGCGAGAAAAAATAGAGCATGTTCTAAATTTTTAATGGCCATTTTTCACGTGAAGAAAAATGCTCTGGAGCCTACACACAATAGTTTTTAACTACCAATAAAAAACAATTAAAAAAACGGTCATGTGTACGCGGCATTAGGTAAACCAGATTCTCTGTAACGCAAAGGGGGTATTTACTAAACCTGGAGAGTGAAAAGTCCAGTGCAGCTGTGCATAGAAATCAGCTTCCAGGTTTTAGCCCTTGTTCACACCAAACATGGGTTTGAAATTGCGCAAGTTCAGCTTGCAGTTCAGCTAGCACGATTTAAAAACCTGCATTTCAGTGCGAGTTCGGGGGGCGATTTGAAAGACATCTATGCGAGTTCCTGTACAGATATCGATTGAAACCCCCCCTACGAAGTCGCCAAAAGTAGTGCAGGAGCTACTTTTGAAAATCGGTGCGGCACCACAAAGTTGGCGGCACACCGATTGGGAACATGCCGTTGCCGCCAATAGGCTGTGATTTGGCAAATTGCATTTTAAATCGTGTCGACGTGAACGGGGGCTTATTGCCAAAGCTTAAGTGAACAAGCTGGAGGTAAAAGCTAATTGGCTACCATGCACAGCTGTACCAGATTCTGAGTGCTCCAGTTTTAGTAAATCTTCCTCAGTGTTTCTTTCTTTGGTTTATGTAACACTTTTACTCTTCATGTCCCTACTGTCAAGTTAACTTCAATGACTTGAATCAGTCGGATTCTGGAGCTATTACCAATAAATGTATGCTGTTTACAGGTCCTGGCTAGTAATTCCATAATCAACCAAATTCAAGAATGTGCAAAGAACCGTAATGATTTGAAGAAGTGCAGTTACCCTAGCCTAGTGATGGCGAAGCTTGGCACCCCAGATGTTTTGGAACTACATTTCCCATGATACTCATGCACTCTGCAGAGTTGTTGAGCATCATGGGAAATGTAGTTTCAAAACATCTGGGGTGCCAAGCTTCGCCATCACTGCCCTAGCCACTTATCAGACATCAATTTAGTCACATCGGTAAAAGATGGTTTCTGACTGGTTGCTGTGACTTACTTTACATTGCTAAATAAGCCTGCAGTTATATGACTATCCAGACAAATGAATTATGTTTTAAATGATTAAATATTTACTTCATTATATATTTATTATTTAAAAAGTGTTTAAATTGTTGTGTATATACTCCTTTGGAACCGGTGAGAAGTGCCCTTAAGGTCCCTGGATCAGAAACTTACTTTACAGTAGAACTATGGGCAAATCAAAAATGACATATGATGCAGTTCATCTATAGCAGGTTCTCCAAACTCTCTAAACCAGGGATCCTCAAACTACGGCCCTCCAGCTATTGTGGAACTACACATCCCATGAGGCATTGTAACACACTGGGCTGGATTCAGGTAGATTTGCGCATTTTTTTTACGGAGGCGCAGGGCAACGTTTTTGCCCTGCGCCCCCGCAAATTTAATGCGCTGCCCTTGATTCACGGAGCAGTAGCTCCGTAATTGCGTAAGCGCGCGCAATTTAAATGATCCCGTAGGGGGCGGGAATCATTTCAATTAGGCGCGTTCCCGCGCCGATCGTAGAGCGCATGCTCCGTCTGGAAACTTTCCCGACGTGCATTGCGGCAAATGACGTCGCAAGGACGTCATTTGCTTCAAAGTGAACGCGAATGGCGTCCAGCGCCATTCACGAATCACTTACGCAAACTACGTAAATTTGAAATTTCGCGACGCGGGAACGACGGGTATACGTAACATTGGCTGCCCCTGCTAATAGCAGGGGCAGCCTTACGCGAAAACCGCCGTACGGAAACAACGTAAACTGCGTACGCAGGGCTCGCGTAACGTTGTGAATCGGCGTTAGTATGCAATTTGCATACTATACACTGAGCACAACGGGAACGCCACCTAGCGGCCATCGCAAGAATGCAGCCTAAGATATGCGGGCATAAGAGCCTTATGCCGCGCATTTCTTAGGCTGCAGTCGGCGTAACGAGGTTCCTGAATTTAGGAGCATTCGTTACGCCGGGGCAAGTAAGCAATTGCGCTGTGTAACTATGGTAACACAGGCGCAATTGCTTCTTGAATCCAGCCCACTGATATTCAAAGACATGACTAGGCATGATGGGAATTGTAGTTCCTGAACAACTGGAGGGCCGTAGTTTGAAGACCCATGCTCTAAACAAAGGGCCAGTTTACTGTCCTTCAGAAGTTAGAGGGGACTGGACTGTGGTCAGTGGATGTAGAAAATGTCCTGGCATAATAGGGGAGCAAACAATGTCCCATCTTTGGTGTTAGAGGGAGGAATAATGACCCATCATTGATGTCATTGGGAACAATTGTGCCCTATTACTGGGGTCAGTAGGAGGAATCATGCCCCATTGTTGGTATCAGTGGATGGAATGGTGCCCCATCATTTGGTGTCAGTGGGAGGACAAGTACCCTATAGTTGGCGTCGGTAGGAGGAATCATGCCCCATTGTTGCTGTCATTGGATGAAATAATGCCTGATCGTTGGTGTTAGTAGGGGGAACAGTGCCCCATTGTTGCTGTCATTGGATGAAATGGTGCCAGATCGTGGTTTCAGTGGAAGAAATTGTGTCCCATCATTGGTGTCACCAGAAATAATTGTGCCCCTTTGTTATAGTCAGTGGGAGTAATTATGCCCCATCATTTTTGTCAATGGATGAAATAGTGCCCCAAGAACTATATAAAATAAATCAAAGAGCAACATCTGGGCCCTGGGCCACAGTTTGGAGACCACTGATCTATAGCATTAAAGCAGTATCAATCCCAAAAGCAAACATTTATTATATTGCATCTTACCAATTCTTAGATGCGATGGCTGCATTTGTTTCCTTTTTTTAGGCATTCTTTCTTCTATTTTCATCTGGTGATCTGGATGGTAAGTCTGTTGTTTTTTTTAACAGAAAAGCTCTCTTGCAGTAACGGTGATGAGACAGAACATTTGACACTGGCAGGGGTGCTTAAAATGATCAGATTTTATTTATTAATGTAAAATCTTTATCCCAAAAGGAAAAACACAATATTTCCTGTAATTAATTATAAAGTATTAGATTACATTGACACCGATGACTAGGGTGTGAATTGTGGCGACAGAAATCTCTGTTTAAGCTGCAGATAAGGGCAGCTAGGTGCAGCCGCTGGCCCCAATTCACTATAATGACAACTATCCCGACCCTCTGTACAGCCAATTATCACCGCATGTGGCTGTGCAGAGAGCCGTCAATATCTGCGGCCATCGGTGACCTGTCCTTATAATAAATGGGGCCGGCAGCTGCATATAGTCATTCTCACCCTAAACAAAACATTTCTTCCGATACAATTCACACTGGCCTCAATCTTTGGTGTGAATGTAGCCTTAGCTGACATTCAGCTTCAGTCTATTAGTGTATTTAAATCTGCTAATACTTATAGCACGTCCCTCCTCCCAGACTGACAATGCTGCTGTCGAAATCTGTCCCCTGTGTCCTTCATCCAAAGTTTATACCTACTTGAAGACCAAGCCACTTTTTGCTTACAGGTTTAAATCAGGATTTTTTGCTTGAAAATTACTTTTTAACCGCTTCTCGCCCAGCCCATAGTCATATGATGGCCACAGGAACCTTTCGTCCCTCTGGGCGACCGCCATATGATGTCCTGGGATTCCCGAAATGTGGACTCTAACTTTCACAAATAATATGACATTTTTAGCAAATTAGTAAATTAGCAAATTAGTAATTTTTCTTCATAAATGTTGGCCAAAATTTATACTGCTACATATCTTTTGTAAAAATAAGTACAAAGAAAACATATAGCACAGTGAGGAAGGTTTGTGGTCCAGGATGATAGGACAGTCAAAAATAGAATCAGCGCCCCCCCCCCCCCCACAGTTGTGGAATGCCAGCCACCCGCATACCAGCAGTTGCAGCTGCTTTATGGGGGTGCTAGACTAATTTGCCTCGCAGCCCAGTTCGCCCCATAAGACTGGCGCTACACTAACAGCGTGGCGCAAGCCGGCGGGGACTCTTTATGTGCTGCCCCCCTGCAAAGTGCTGGCCTAGGCCAGGATACAGCGTTGCCTCTAGAGTCTAGAAGGACCTCAGTCTGGGGAAATATTTTGCAAGAGCATCAACCTCTCTTCATTAAAGTAGCAATTGGCAGCATGAGTAGCAAGAGAGGGAAATATTTACTATTTGATTTTAGTGACAGGGTTAATTTAACAACTTAAGTGACAAGCTGGATCTTTATAGTATCAATTTTCTGTTAGCATACAAACAGGTTGCATATTTTACATGGCTGTTTAAAGCCGACATGTAGTGACTTTTGCAGTGATGAGAGCTGTCTCTCGCCACTCCATTCACAGGCGCTGACCTATTCTCTGCCCTTTCTTTTTATTAAACCCAAAGGGCCAGATCCACATACATCTGCGCCGGGCGCAGCGTATCTAAGATACGCTACGCCGCTGTAACTTACTTTGGTTTTGTTTGAATCCACAACGAATCCGCGCCGTAAGTTACGGCGGCGTAGCGTATCTGTTGCGGCGTAAGGGTGCGGAATTCAAATGGCTGCGATGGGGGCGTGTTTTATGTTAATACGTCGTGACCAGACGTAATCTGCGGTTTTTTTGACTGCGCATGCGCCGTCCCTTGGGGTATCCCAGTGCGCATGCTCGAAATTAAACCAGAACCAGCCAATGCTTACGACGGTGACGTCATTCTACGCAAATTCCTATTCGCGAAAGACTTAATGCGGGTATGCGGACAGAATTTGCTTTGTTCCCGACACCCAGCTGCATCTTCAGCATCTTACAGATGTCAGGAAAGAGTCTGCACTGCACATGTTCTGCAGGCACACTATTACAAAACATTGCTAGGAGAAAGGGGAATCTTTTTTTTTTTTTCAAACGAGACATTAAAAATTGTGTGTTTTAAACATTTCTTTCTTTGCAATGTATTTATTTATTTTCATAAAAATTTCTATTAAATGAGACTTGTCACACCTTGGAACAGACAGGTAATGGTTATGCACCCTGCCAAATACACATTTAGCACTTTTGCAGCAACAGCAGTTATAACATTTGTTATATTTTTCACATGTTTTATAGTAACAGTTTGCAGAGAGAAGCAATGCTGTGAACTATTATCTCCACTGTGCCATAACCCTGATAAATAGCAGATATTCTTAACTTTGCCTTACAGGGTAAATATAGAGGGGCTTCATGCATTAAAAATGTCTAAGTATCCTAATATTGTATAACTATTGTATAACTACATACTAAAGAAAATCCGTCCTTTAGGTGAATGTATTGCTAGAGCTAAAGAACCAGAGGAGATTTTATGATGTACATTAAATGTATTTTTCCCCATATACATATTTATTAGACATGTGCACACTGAAATATTTTGTTTCGGAATTTCGCTTTCGTCCGAAAAATTAATTAATTTAGTTACTCCCGAAATTAGTTTTTACTTATTTTGTTTCGTTAAAAAAAATGCATTTGTCCGAAAATCTGAATTAATGAAGGTCGAATCTGTCATTGAAGGCTTATGGTGTCTGTCGAATGTTCTAAGAAGATTCGACAGGGCAGCTAAACTGTACGCCTACAAGCTATAGAAGAATTCTAATGTTGTATGACACTAGTAATAATTATATTTATAAATTATTATTACTAGTCAACCAACATTCAAATTCTTCTATAGCCTATAGGCCGAGCATTCGACCGGAAATGTACGATTGCGGCGTCGTACAGTTTAGCTGCTCCGTCGAATCTTATTAGAACATTCGACAGACACCATAAGCCTTCAATGACAGATTCGATGTTTGTAAGTTTTTCGCTGCTTGGTCGAATCTTCGTCGTACATGTCGAATGGTCTACTCCAACACTGTCTCTATAATGTCAAATCTTTTCTCTCTACGTCAAATCTTTCCTCTCTCTGTAGAATAATCTTGGACTGATAGAGTTATGTTAGGCACATTCGACCGCAGGTTCGATAGACACAGATTGCTATTGTCAGCGTCATGTCGAATCTCCTATCTATATCAAACTGCTGTAGCAACGAAAATGAAAATAAAACATTTTTCTATGTCGGATCTTTCGGATTCTGCGCATTCGTTTTTGTTTGTTAAAACAATAATAAAAATACCTGAAATTCGGACGAAAAATGAATGCACATGTCTAATATTTATATATTTTTCATAAAGCTAACTTTACAAATGAGAACATTATGGTTGAATATGCTTAGGATCCTTTTCATCAGCCTCCTTTTCATCGGCCTATTACATCAATCACTAATCTACATTTAAGAGGACCCTAACACTACATAGCTGATGAGCTCTATTGATCTGACAGATCCAATCAGAAACAAAGATTGAATATGTCCAGTAGTGCCTGTCACAGGGTGGTTTCTGATCAGTTGTTATGGGTTACTGTGCACTTTGGTTTTTACTGGGCAACTGAAATTACTTAAAGAGGAACTCCAATCTCCTCCCAAAAAATGTAAAGTCAGCAGCTACAAATACTGTAGCTGCTGACTTTTAATATAAGGACATTTGCCTGTCCAGGGAACCAGTGCTGTCTTAACCTGAGCCAATTCTTCATTCAGCTTCGGGTGCAGGCGCCAGGATCTTAACTAAGGGCAACCGGCAATGAAGCCTTGCGGCTTCACAGCCAGCTTCCCACTGTACATGTGCGAGCCGTGGTGAGCTTTGTGAATGGTCCCACAGTCTTCTGGGACCTTCTGGGAACCACCTATTGGGTGAAGTTTTACTTAAAGCGGTAGTTCACCCCCCCCGACACATTTTACCATCGAGACAGGCATTGTAGCGCGAGCTACAGTATGCCTGTCCCGATTTTTTTAACCCCGGACTCACCTTGTAATCGGACATCGTAGATTTCGGCTCCCGCGGGGAATGGGCGTGCCTATGGAGAGGGAGGATGATTGACGGCCGGCCCTGGCACGTCACTCTCCCCGAAGACAGCCGGAGTAGGTCTCGGCTCTTCACGGCGCCTGCGCACAGGCTATGCGCACGCGTCGTGAAGAGCCAAGCCTATTTCGGCTATTTCCGGAGAAGCGTGACGCGCCAGAGCCGGCCGTCAATCATCCTCCGTCTCCATAGGCACGCCCATTCCCCGGTATCTTCGATGTACGACTACAAGGTGAGTACGGGGGTAAAAAATTTGGGACAGGCATACTGTAGCTCGCGCTACAATGCCTGATTTTAAGGTAAAAGAAAAAAAAAATTATTTTTTTCGTCGATAGGGTGAACCCCCGCTTTAAGGTGAATGTGACCTCTTTGCATGCTGCAAACAGTGAGTACATTCAGAATAATATCATATTATAACCCCAGTGCAGTTTTCAAAACTAACAAACCTTTCTGGAAAAAAAACACCTCTGTTTATGCCATCCCATGATGCTAACAGGCACTCACATGTTAAAGAATTCAAGAAATTAGGGGTCTTTTTTTATTAACATGTCAAAAATGCCAATAGTGGGGTATGAAGAGGCACAAAATGCCTTTGAATGACTCCCAAAGAACTTAGGGCCAGATTCACAGCCGAGATACGACGGAGTATCTCAGATACTCCGTCGTATATCTCAGAGTAACTATGCGGCTGATTCATAGAATCAGTTACGCATAGATATCCCTTAGATCCGACAGGTGTAATTGTTTTACACTGTCGGATCTTAGGATGCAATACCGCGGCCGCCGCTGGGGGGAGTTTGTGTCGTAAACCAGCGTCGGGTATGCAAATTAGTAGTTACGGCGATCCACGACGGTTTTTCGCGTTCGCTACGTCACTGCTAGTCTAGTTTCCCGTCGCAAAGTTAGTCGTCGTTTTAGGTGCCCTAACTTTACACAGCACACGTATGTGCTGTATAAAGTATGGCCATCGTTCCCGCGTCGAAATTTAAAAATGTTTCCTTCTTGCGTAAGACGTCCGGGAATACGGAAGTATGCTACGCACGTCGCCGTGCGAAAAAATGACGTCACTTCGCGAAAAGCACGGCGGGAAATTCATGCGCAGTAGGTCCGGCGCGGGAGCGCGCCTAATTTAAATGGCACACACCCCTTTAAATTACGCGGGCTTACGCCGGAGGCCGCCGGCCGAAGTTTTCTCGCAAGTGCTTTGTGAATCAGGCACTTGTGATGAAAACTTGCGGCGGTGTAACGTATCTACGATACGTTACGCCGCCGCGATTCTACGTGAATCTGGCCCTTAAAGATCAACTCTGGGCAAATAAAAGTTTTCCCATGCAGTGGGGCTGTGTCTGCACTGTAAGAGTTAACTACTTGTTTTTGACTAAAGAATTGGAGATCTACTTACATAATCCTCCGAACCTCCCTTGTCAAGACAGTTCCTGCGGCTCCTGCTCCCCCACACGGTCTAGTGCAGTGTACTGTTCCTGATCTACTCTGGACATGAGGACGTTAGGAACAGTCCACTTACTGGAACGTCGGGGAGCGCCATTTGCCGGTGGAGCAGAGGATCAGGTGAGTATATAGCTTTCTTCTCTCCCACTAAACAGAACGAGCAGTTAACCTGTGCAGTGCGGGAACAGCTCCACTGCATGGAAAAAAAATGTGGACCATAGTTGGGCTTTAAACTCAAGAACAAAACTGTAATATATTGTAGCTAACGAGTCCTGCATCTGGAGCTTATCAGAAGTGGTGACTGGATTAGGATTTATTTCATGTATGTTTTTTTATGCTTTCATTTCACCTGGTGATCTGATCAGTAACGCACCACCTGTCTAATGCCTCGTACACACAACCGTTTTTCTTGGCAGGAAAAAAAAATATGTTTTTCCTGACATGATTCCTCTCCAGCCTGACTTGCATACACACATTCATGCAAAAAAAGTCTGACCAAAGCGGGGTGACGTACAACAGGACTAGAAAGGGGAAGTTCCTTTCAAATGCACCCTTTGGGCTGCATACTTGATTCTGAGCATCAGCATTTTTTTTCCCCCTCCGAAAAGCAAACACTGGACCGTTTTTCGCTAAAAAAAAGAGAGCTGGTTTTAATTTTTTTGTGGGCAGTTTTTTCGTAGAGACTGTTTTTCACGACCAATATGAAAAATTCCAGTTTTCTCGTTGTGAAAACCGGTGGTGTGTACAAGGCATTAGGCTGGGTATGTTTAATGCTTCTCTTTATCTGTGCTTCTAACTAGGGTTGTCCCGATACCGATACCAGTATCGGTATCGGGACCGATACCGAGTATTTGCGGGAGTACTTGTACTCCCGCAAATACCCCCGATGCCTAAATAGAATATCGAATATAGAATATCGCAAATCCGCCGCTGCCGCGTTAATCACTGTGGCACCAGGCACCTTTAGTTTGAATAGCTGTTTTGCCCGCCGCTCCGTGTATAGACACTCCCCCTTGGACGGATCTGTCCAATCCCGAGCAAGGGGGAGTGTCCTTTACACGGCGTGGCAGGGAAAACAGCTATTCAAACGAAAGCTGCCTGTAATGTTCGCCGCATGGTGATTAACGCGGTGGCGGCATCATCATTAGGTATGGGGGACATGGCTGCATATGTTTGGGGACATGGCTGTATATATGTGGGGGGACATGGCTGTATATATGTGGGGGGACATGGCTGCATATGTTTGGGGACATGGCTGTATATATGTGGGGGGACATGGCTGTATATATGTGGGGGGACATGGCTGCATATATGTGGGGGGACATGGCTGCATTTATGTGGGGGGACATGGCTGGATATATGTGGGGGGACATGGCTGCATATATGGGGGACATGGCTGCAATATGTGGGCGGACATGGCTGCAATATGTGGGGGGACATGGCTGCAATATGTGGGGGGACATGGCTGCATTAGGGCACACATTTAAAAAAAAGTATCGGTATTCGGTATCGGCGAGTACATAAAAAAAAGTATCGGTACTTGTACTCGGTCCTAAAAAAGTGGTATCTGAACAACCCTACTTCTAACTGCCATATTTGCTACAGAGAGGACTCAACAAAAACTGCTGTGTTAATGTTACTGGCAGTCTGCATCATATGTACTTTTTTTATTTTGCACATTGTTCTAATTTATAGTAGGTGGTTAGGTGGGAACGGACAAATAATTCCAACTTTCCCAATGCACACACATTAACTTATAGGGGTGATATTTATACACAATACCCCAGTATTAAAGCACTAAACAGTCCATTAGAAATATATTTGTTTTAGACTGAAGTTCTTCTTTAAATGTATTTCCTGCTTGCCTTTGTAAGTTGTTCTTTGTTTACATTCTTCCTGATATTTTTCACGTTTTTCAAAATGACTTGCTGTATGACTGCCAATAATGAAACTGCCATTTTTCCAGACGTCCTAGAGCCAGTAGAGCTTTGCCGCGTGAGATGGGATTTTTCCTGAGCTGATGCCTTTAGTGCACTTATCTGTTACACGTTCTGTTAAATGTCATTCCATTTTGCACCAGCAATAGTATTTGTGTGTTCTTTAAAATCCTTTTGCCATAGATGTTTTGGTGTATCATTTCCAGGGTGGCCCATTTTTACGAACTGAATGAGCTGTGAAACTTTTTTAACTCTTGACTTTTATTTTTGTATAAAGCGTAACATAAGAGTGCTGGCACGAAATGACCATTGCTCAGTTTGTCTATCGGAAAGAGAGGTACGCTGCATGCGAATTGCTCCTGTATACTAATAAACTGCTCTTTATCACTGTGACTTAGAGAATAGAGCAAAGTATCAGGTCATAGGAGATTACATTCAAAGGATGTAGAAACTGGCTGGTCTTAAGTGCATGCTTGTAACAAAAACTTTTTTTTTATATATATATTTATCTGACACATATCCTAATGGTTTATAAATAAAGCTGACTGACTTTGGAAAACATCTTATAATATGCACATTGGGTAGTTGTTACATGCTGTGTTTGCTGTACACTGCAATAAACATGATCAACATTGAATGATTAAACTCGTGTTTGCATCAAATTGTGTCCACTCTTCTATTTTGCTTCACTGCATAGCTGTCCAGATGCTGTAAACTACTCTCCAACTTATTTTAAAATATTTCCGGATCGCAACATAAGCTTATGATGATAATATAGAACAATTTAGCCAAAGCCTTAGGCCCAGATTCACGTAGAATGGCGTATTTTTGTGCGGGCGTAACGTATCCTATTTACGTTACTCCTCCGTAACTTTTACAGGCAAGTGCCGTATTCTCAAATGAAAGTAGCGTAAATAGGCCGGCGTAAGCCCGCCTAATTCAAATGTGGTAGATGTGGGCGTGTGTTATGTAAATTTTATGTGACCCCACGTAAATGACGCTTTTTACGAACGGAAAGTATCCCAGTGCGCATGCTCCAAATTAACCCGCAAGAAGCCAATGCTTTCGACATGAACATAAATGACGCCCAGCCCTATTCGCGAACGACTTACGCAAACGATGTAAAATTTTCAAAATTCGACGCGGGAACAACGTCCATACTTAACGCCTCATGTACGCCTCCATATAGCAGGGGTAACTTTACGCCGGGAAAAGCCTAACGTAAACAGCGTATCTGTACTGCGTCGTCCGGGCGTACGTTTGTGAATTTGCGTATCTAGCTGATTTACATATTTCTAGGCGTAAATCAGCGTACACGCCCCTAGCGGCCAGCGTAAATATGCAGTTAAGATCCGACGGCGTAAGAGACTTACGCCCGTCGGTTCTAATACAAATCTATGCGTAACTGATTCTAAGAATCAGGCGCATTGATACAACGGCTCAGACTCAGAGATACGACGGCGTATCTGGAGATACGCCGTCGTATCTCCTTTGAGAATCTGGGCCTTAAAGTGCATTTTTTTTTTTTAAGAAAGAGATCTAGACCTAGAAAAGCTCACAAAGACTTTTGAGGTGTCCCAAAGAGTAAGTCATACAGGTTTTTTTTTTTTAACAAAAAAGATATAAGCAGAATAAAGCCTCATACACACCATCAGATTTTCTGCGGGCAAAGCTTAGGACTTTTGCTGCAAATGGAGTTGGCCGTGAATATTGCATACAAACAGCAAATTATTACAAACACAAAACTACGTGGTTTTTCCGCTCTTTGGAGCCACCCTTTGGGCAACTTCTGCTAATGTTGTGTTATGTTTAGAATTGCTTCTGAGCATGCGTGTTTGTACTTTGGAGTTTTGTCCGACAGACTTGTGTACATACGATCGGATAATTCATCAACACACATTTGTTGGCAGACAATTTTAAAGCATGCTATCCCACATTTGTTGGCTGAAAATCCGACAATTGTCCAATGGAGCATACAAACAGTCGGATTTTCCGACAACAGCCTGCCATCACACAATTCCCGTTGGATAATCTGATTGTGTGTATGAGGCTTTAGAGCTGTAATTAAAGCAAACCAGTGGTGCGCTTCAGACCAAAAAAAATAAAAAATGTTTTTAAAGAAAAGTGGATGCTGCATCGAACCAATGCTGCATCTGTCCTCCGCCGGCTCTGCAGTGAGGGATCAAACACTGCTGATTGCTCATTTCTCCCCTTTCGCTCTGAGCAGAGAGACAGAACTGTCAATCAGCGGCTCTCTGCTGTCCCCTCCAGCACTCATTGGAGTGCTGGGCTGTGGAGGGGGCAGGAGGGGCTGGTTCAGGCTCTCAGAGGATCGATGAGAGGCTTACGCAGGTGCCATTCCAGGCTTCTGGGCAGATACCGACCATATGGTCAGAATCTTTCCCAAGCCTGGCTTGCCTAATTGACAAGAACTAACTTCACTCTTGTGATCCATAGGATAAGTATGGCTCCAAAAGCTTTGACAATACTGCTCCTTTTAGTGTCTCCTTTTAAGTCCTTGGCCACTGCTCTGCTCTGTTTAGTTTCCGGAGATGAAGAAAATGCCTTATTTACTGGTATAGAGAAACATGTGATTCACTCCATGTACCAATTAGTGTTTTCATATGGGGAGTCCATAGTCCTTTGTAAGTCACAGCTCCAGCGACTTGTAGCCTGAATAGACCTTTCCTTTTGCTCTGTCGTGCTTATGAGAATAATTTTTCTGCACAATAATTATGAATAAGAAATTTTAAAAGATAATATTTTTAAGATACAGGATCAATCAATATTAATACAGACTAAAAATAGGAGATTTATTCACCAGACATGTATTCATACAAAATAGTTACCGTATTTATCGGCGTATACCGCACACTTTTTTCCCCTTAAAATCAGGGGGAAATCGTAGGTGCGCGATATACGCCGATACCTGCTTCCCGCGCTGTGTTTGAACCGGCCGCCGACATATGCCGAGCGCAGTACACTCGGCCAGGCTCGGCTCTGCTCGCGGTCACGCCCTGTGCCGCCTCCTGGCTTTTATGCGAGAGGACCCGAGCGTGGTCAAGCGTGCCCAAGTGTACTGCGCTCGGTATATGTCGGCGTCAGCATTCAAACACAGCGCGGGAAGCGGGGATCGGCTCAACAACAGCGCGGGAGAAGCGGGGAGGACACCACCAGGGCCGCAGACAGACGCCGGACCGCAGAAAGCCGCCGATGGACGACGGACAAGACACGAAAAAGGGTAAGTAATTAAAAAAAAATTACCAGGAATTTGCCTTCTACATTAGGGGTGCGCGATATACGCCGGTGCGCGCTATAGGCAGATAAATACATTGGTTGACAGAAACAAATGTTACATAAAATTAAGAAAATTTATAGAAACACCCGCTAATGGGAGTGTTGTACTTCATAAAATGTAACCGTTACTATACTGCAGGTAAGTAAGTGACTAATAACGTGAAATAAAAGACGGCTGCTATGTCAACAGAAAGGAAACTATAAAAATTATAATGTAAACATGAAGCTTAGGGAAAAAAATCTACCAGGTGGTTATCAACTCAAGAGAAATAGTTATCCAACTGTATAATCAAAATCATTAATCACTATTTTAAAATAAAAAAAATGACTATAAGGTAAAATCAATACAATATAATTACCCTTTCCAAAATGGCTGCTGGTCTAAAATGGTGGTTACCAGATGGCTTCTGCTTAAAGAAGAATTATGTCTTACGTCCTCAGAGTTTTAAGAGTATAAGGTGTCAAGGAATCTTCATGAATGTGGGTGGGGTTATGAGTTGATGAATGACGTGTGTGTGTCCGATTAATTCTCTCTTGGGTAATGGTCAGTGGTCTTAAATACCACTATGAACAATGAACTCATAAAAAATGTCATAACCTAACCCACAAGGTGTGTCTTAATTTCCATTGGTGGAGGTAGATAATCATTTACTGTCCTGGATGTTTTTTTATTTGAATTGTCACAGCCTCTTTTAACCACTAAGGGATTCATAGAGCAAGTAATATTTTGTAGAAAAGTGTCCATCTTCATAATATGTATCTGACTATATAGTGTTGCTAGTATATATGATATTTAGGAACTCTGGTAAACAGTACACTATAAGGGTACAATTTTACTCATCATAATCATATACAATTATTGATTATGAATATATATATTACTCTTGTAGATACTATGAATACTTATGAATCTAGGTAAAAACTTCATGAAAGACAGAAGTTGTCAGACAAACCTGATTTCTTTTTATGAAGAGGTAAGTAAAACCCTGGACAGAGGAGTGGCTATGGACGTGGTATACTTGGATTTTGCAAAAGCGTTCGATACAGTTCCCCACACACGACTCATGTGTAAGGTAAAGTCTACAGGATTGGAAATATCAGTTTGTAAATGGATAGAAAACTGGCTAAAAGACAGAATTCAGAGAGAAGTGGTTAATGATTCTAATGCCCTGTACACACAATCGGAATTTCCGATGGGATAAAATCCGATGGAAATTTCCGTTGGAATTCCGTTCAAGCTGTCTTGCATACACACTGTCAGACCAAATTACAAATGTCCAAAACGCAGTGACGTAAAACACCATGACGAGCCAAGAAAAATTAAGTTCAATGCTTCTGAGCATGCGTCACCGTGATTCTGAGCATGCATGTTTTTTTCTCCGTCGGAGTTCCACACAGACGATCGGAAATTCCGATAGAAAAAATAAAACATGTTCTATTTCTAAACTCAGACAGGAAAAAAGTCCGATGGGGCCCACACACGGTCGGAATATACGATGAAAAAATTCTGTCTGACTTTTTTGATCGGAAATTCCGATCATGTGTACAAGGCATAACTCTGAATGGTCTAAGGTTATCAGTGGTGTACCCCAAGGTTCAGTGTTGGGACCCTTACTTTTTTTTATCAAATAACTTTTTTATTGAAAATAAGAAAGAGAGGGAGTACATTTCTTACAGAATACAGAGCCACATGTCGCAGCATTAGGAGACACAAGTAGACAAGGCACAGGTCAACTTTCCTTTGGTTTCCTACTGCTGCAGTGCGGATAACAACAAGTATGAACCGTCTAGGGACCCTTACTTTTTAATCTCTTTATAAATGATATTGGGTCTGGGATCAAAAGTAACATTTCTGTCTTTACATGTGACACAAAGCTTTGCAGTGGAATAACGTCAAATATTTCACGTTTTACGTTGTTTGCGTAAGTCGTTCGCGAATAGGGCTGTGCGTCATTTACATTCACGTCGAAAGCATTGGCTTCTTGCGGGTTAATTTGGAGCATGCGCACTGGGATACTTTCATGGACGGCGTATGCGCCGTTCGTAAAAAGCGTCATTTACGTGGGGTCACATTAAATTTACATAACACACGCCCACATCTTCCACATTTGAATTAGGCGGGCTTACGCCGGCCTATTTACGCTACGCCGCCGCAACTTTGGTTTAAGTATACTGCACTTGCCTGTCAAATTTGAGGCGTAACGTAAATAGGATACGTTATGCCCGCACAAAGATGCACGCTTCTACGTGAACCTGGGCCACAGTGTTTCCGTTTGCCATGCACCCTTATCAAGGCATGAAAGGTAAAGGTGTGGTATGGATTATCTTTCCGTTTGCAGAGAGTTCATTTGGCAGACTGACATGACCTTGCAGGTGTATGCAGGATTATATTCTGATCTCATATGTCACATACACAGTCCATTACACCAATCAAACCAGTACAATATTATTCTGGTAACTCAGAACTGGGTCACATTACTCACAGTGTATTTGCATAGTTACATGTACAGATACAAATTAGATCTGACAACGACCCCTGCTCTGACACGTATCTCAGGCACATGCTATGGGTAGCAGCAGCCCTGGAAAACAACCTGCATCTAAAAATGTTATTGATGTTATTACACGTTTTT
The DNA here is from genome assembly GCF_905171775.1 of Rana temporaria. Lineage (NCBI taxonomy): Eukaryota > Metazoa > Chordata > Amphibia > Anura > Ranidae > Rana > Rana temporaria. The sequence continues at coordinate 54,944,766 of NC_053501.1, forward strand.
CTAGGAGAAAAGCTCCTGCATAATGATTCGTAAAATACTTGCGTATAGATGTGTATAAACACGTAAAGACACGCAAGTGCACATAATGATAATTTGATCCCCCTTTGCTTAGACTTAATTTACATATATATATATAAATTCATATAGATGCGTTTTTTACGCATTTTCTTGGATGCAGATATTTGGATTCTCTGTTATAGATCTGAAGGCAGCTCATTTTTATGGGCCAGAGTAAATGGTTCAATTGAAAACAATTCAGCTGCTTTCAGATTCATAATTATAAAAAAATTGTATATGCTTTTTTTTAAGTAAATAATGCCTAACCCACAATGCAATGCAGCAGCAGGAGAGAAGAGGTCAGTGTGCATCGTCTCTGCTCTCTCTGTGACATCAGGATCTCTTATAGCACAGAATCCAAAAAGGTGTTTGGAAAGACAGCAGGACTAGGACAAATCCGTGGCAAATTTTGGCAGAAGATTGAACTCTGTGATTAGTCCACCCCTATGCTCACTTCAAATTATGGCTGCATCATTAATCCAACAAGTGAAGGAGGGGGAGGGGGCTAGAATGAAAATGGCAACGGTTCCCTGCTTGGCCATAGGAGATAAAGAAGAGGGGTCCCTCATGTGGCCAATAAATAGAAGGCAAATCTGCAATATTCAGAACGTTGACAGCCATACAAATAGTCTATCATGTAAAATTACTTTTCCTTAGTAGACACCATGGCCCAGATTCACAGAGATCGGCGTATCTCTGTGCGGGCATAACGTATGTCATTTACGTTACGCCCCCACAAGTTTTTCAGGCAAGTGTTTTATTCACAAAGCACTTACGTGTAAAGTTGCGGCGGCGTAACGTGATTCACCCGGCGGAATTCAAATTCGGCGGGTAGGGGGCGTGTATCATTTAAATGATGCGCGTCCCCGCGCCGAACGAACTGCGCATGCGCCGTCCCTAAAATATCCCAGCGTGCATTGCTCTAAATGATGTCGCAAGGACATCATTGGTTTTGACATGGACGTAAATTACGTCCAGCACCATTCACGGACGACTTACGCAAACTACGTAATTTTATAAATTTTCGACGCGGGAACGACGGCCATACTTAACATTGACTGCGCCTCATAGACCCAGGGGCAACTTTACGCCAGGAAAAGCCTAACGTAAACGTCGTAACTTTACAGCGTCGGCCGCGCGTACGTTCGGGAATTCGCGTATCTAGCTAATTTGCATACTCGTCGGGGAAATCGACGGAAGCGCCACCTAGCGGGCAAAAAAAAAAATTGCAGTTAAGATCCGACGGCGTAAGAGACTTACGCCTGTCGGATCTACTGAATATCTATGCGTAACTGATTCTATGAATCAGTCGCATAGATACGACGGCGCTAGGCAGAGATACAACGGCGTATCTGGAGATGCGCCGTTGTATCTCTTTTGTGAATCTGGGCCCATATACGTAACCTCAGTACAAATCTGAGAAAAGCTAAACCCATTAAGGCCTGCCACTCATAACAATACGCTAACAGAGATAGGGACAGGAAAAATACTTCAGCTTTGACCCTCAACTTCATTCAAACCCTCAGACATACAGTGGAAAAAGGGTTTATAATAAGTCATAGGAAATATTCCTATATAGGGCATACAGCCTGATAAATACATACCATGGTGTAATGATTGACCCAGGTTGTCCAGATTGATTTGAACCAAGAGATGGAGGATCGCTGCTATTCTCATTGAGGAGAAACCAATTCATTTTCTGTTTTACATGGCCAACTGATGGCGTCGACGACTACCATGTTTTAGCAAGAACCTGTTTGGCTGTGATGAAAACTAATGTCAGTAGATGAAATGAGTTATTTATTAACAGTAAAATTCAGTTCAAGGTTTAGTAGAGCCAAAAGGCCTGATGAATGCCCAGGAAAAAAACAAGCCTACTTACCAAAACCAATTAACCTGTCTAACAGTATGCGTTAAAAACAGGGGTTTTGTCCGCACCACGCATTTGCAAACGCCACAGAGCCACGTCACGGCACCCCGGAGTCTGTGGTCCTAACACTAAACTATAAGTGTCCCCACAATGGAGGCACATGCATTCTGATGGATAGATGAGGACAGGTGGACTGAAGGGCAGGAGGATTCAGTGTGCAGTCGCCCCGTAAGTTGCTTGCTCAGACTATCACTTTCCTGGTGGCGGGCTATCACTTTCCTGGTGGCGGGCTCCTGACAGGAGGCAGCCGCATCAGCAGTGAGAGTGAGACTGAGCACTCAGGGCTAGCATAAACAAAACCTGCCTCTAGGACAGGGCTGTGGAGTCGGAGTCGGGGGAAATTTTGGGTACCTGGAGTCGGAGTCGGCAAACAATGCACCGACTCCGACTCCTACTAAATTTAGATTGGAATTAAAAAAAAATAAAAGCAAGTTTAAATGTCCCAATTCACAAAAAGTTATAATTAATGACTTCTCTACTGTAAGAATAAAGACCAATGCATGCAGTGCCTCACGTAACCGCAAAACGAACACGTTGAGTGACCGTGAAGAAGCATGCTTTTCATGTGCTTCACTATATGGCACGCAACGCACAATTAGGAGCTGCAATACTTATACTTTCCATAGTGTTGTGTTCTGCTTTTACAGGGAACGCATGTTAGAGAACCAGTAAGTGTCCAAATAAAAAAATTCCAACAGGAGTTTTATAAAGCACTAAAAGAAGTTGAAAAGTATGATCGCTCATCAAAACTTACTGTTGAAGAAGCCATCCTTGTTTATCCAGAGATCGTTAGTGATGTGGCCAGAATAGTTACTGCAATGCCACCCACCCAAGTCAGTGTCGAAAGATTATTTTCAGCCCTAAAAATAATAAAGTCTGACTTAAAGCGGAGGTTCACCCGCCCAGGACACTATTTCCCCCTAGATGGATGCTTGTTTTGTCTAGGGGAATTGGCTAGTTGTTTTAAAATATGATCCGTACTTACCGTTTACGAGATGCATCTTCTCCACCGCTTCCGGGTATGGGCTGCGGGAATGGGCGTTCCTATTTTGATTGACAGTCTTCTGAGAGGCTTCCGACAGTCGCATCCATCGCGTCACGATTTTTCCGAAAGAAGAACGTCGGTGCGGCTCTATACTGCGCCTGCGCACCGACGTTCGGCTTCTTTCGGCTACTAGTGACGCGATGGATGTGACCGTCGGAAGCCTCTCGGAAGACTGTCAATCAAGAAGGAACGCCCGCTCCCGAAGACCCATACCCGGAAGCGACGGAGGAGATGCATCTCGAAAACGGTAAGTACGGATCATATTTTAAAACAAATAGCCGATTCCCCTAGACAAAACGAGCATCCATCTAGGGGGAAAACATAAAAAATAACATAATTGGGTGAACTCCCGCTTTAAGAGCCTCTATGAAAGAGGATCTGGCAGAGGCAATTCTCTTCCTTAGAACTCTACATTGAATTGATTTTCATTTGCTAAGCCTATAACTACATTTCAAGATTAATATAAACCATTTCTAGATTTTACAGATTTTGTTTTTGGTTCATTATAGATAAGCTTTGTTTTTGTTCTAAAACAACCAAATAATGTGGTTTGTATTTTTGAACTGGTAAAAATCCTGTTCCTGATGTTTATGCCTGCTGCTACTATCCAGCCACTTGATTGTTTTCATTGTGTTTGTCTTTTGCTTAAACTGTGCAATACAGTAGACTGTTGGCTTCCCAGCCAGTAGTCCTGTGGTAGGTTGCGTTTCTTTCCCTCAAGGAATGTATAAAATACATTTGCATATTAATACAGAGGAGTCGGAGAGTCGGAGTCGGAAGTACATAAAACTGAGGAGTCGGAACATTTATCTACCGACTCCACAGCCCTGGAGCCTCTGCGGCTCCGCTGTCCTTGGGATGATGTCACTCGGGTGCAGGCCGCACTCCCTTAGTGACGCCACTGCTTATGCCGTGTACACATGATCATTTCTCTTTCGTTCATGGACGGACACAGCCTTAATCTTGACCCAGTGGATAGGGTTGTCCCGATACCACGTTTTTAAGACCGAGTACAAGTACTGATACTTTTTTTCAAGTACTCGCCGATACCGAATACCGATACTGTTTTTTAATCTCATGTGACAGCGGCACTGACTGGTTTTTTTTTTTTTATCTTTAACAATATTTTTTTTAAATGTTTTATTTATAATGCTTTCTTTTTTTTTAAGGGGGGGAGGTGGACCGAGTCAGTGTGTTTTTTCTTTTCTTTTTAAATTTTCTACAATCATTTTTTTTTTTAATTCTTTATTTTTTTTTCAGCCCCATTGGGGGGCTTTGGTGAGATATCAGGGGTCTTACCAGACCTCTGACATCTCCCCTTTGAGACAGGGAAAGGGACTAAGGACACATGTTCCCCATTTCCTTTCTAGCAGCATCAGCTGCGCTGAAAATGAATGTAGAGAAGACAGCATCTTCTCTTCATTCATAAACTGAAACATTGTAATCACAGTTTACGATGTTTCAGTTATGTGAATAGACAGAGTCAGTGATCACTGACTCTGTCCATTCGGAGCAGTAAGGAGCCGGATTTACCGGCTCCTACCCCGCTCTCCATCCTGACATTTCCAGGGGGTGGAGGAGGAGCACGGAAGGGGAGAGATACACGGTGGGATACATGGAGGGAGAGAGAAACACACGGGGGGGGGGGGGGGGGGGGCACGGAGGGAGAGAGAAACACGGGGGGACACGGAGGGAGGGAGAGAGACTGCAGCAAAACGGAGGGGGGCTGGAGGAGGACACGGGACAGTTAGCGATGATCGTGTGTGGGGGAGTTACAAGCACCGATCACGATGGAGAGAAGCGGAGAAATTACTTTTAAATCTATACAGCGGTGATCGGTGCTTGTAACTTCCCCACGCACTGATCACCGCCGACAGTACAAGTATCGGGTGAAGCATCTGCCCGAGTACAAGTACTCGGGCAAATGCTTGGTGTCGGTCCCGACACCGATACCAGAGTCCCCCCCCCCCACACTATTGCAGCAGCCAGAGTCCCCCCCCACACTATTGCAGCAGCCAGAGTCCCCCCCACACACTATTGCAGCAGCCAGAGTCCCCCCCACCCCCCAATTGTAGCCAACATTTGCTGGGTAGGAGAGGAGCCACCGCGTTGTTAAAACCGCGGGGAACATGACAGCTTTCAATTCAATAGCTGTGTTCCCGCCGTGCACGTCATATACAGCCCCTCCCCCCTTGTCCGGGAAACTTTGATAGATAGATCACCCATCCAAGATGGGTGATCTGTCTATCAACGTTTCCCGGAGGGGGCACCTTGCACCTTTCCCTACACTACTGACTTGCATAAAGCTCACCAAACCTGATAGCCAGGGTCTTAAAAAGGCTCTGCCTGACCTAAGATGGCTGCCAGAGTCACATGGGACGGCAGCAGCCAACTGGATAGCTTCACTAGGAAACCATAGAGGAACTCTGTTCCTCTTGGCTTCCTTGCCAGCTGCAAGGCTGCTGCGGGTGAGCGCCACCTGCAGTGGAAAAAATAGACTGAAACTGCCTACATGTATGTGCCTGAATGTGCCTTAGTATTTCTACAGTTAAAACAACACCCCTAGCACTGAAGATTGTTCCCTCCAGGCCATCGTCATTTAACCACACCCAATTTTTGCTGTGGCGTGCTACACGCTCTGTAGGCTACTTTCTCTCTGAAGCGTCCCTTAGGCTACTAAAAACGTGGGCAGAAACTTGCTGAAAACGTGGCAAAACACCGAACACACTTCCAGCGCCATTATTTCCTAATGGCGCCCCCCAAATGTGAGTAGCAGTCCTGCATTTTGTTGTGTGTTTTCCATGTAAAAAAAAGTGGCATAACACTGAGCGCAAAATATGCTCGGCTCAGTGCCACAAAACCCCCAAAAGTTTAAGCTATTTTGGTGCGCTTGTTGCGTGTAGCCATGATCTCCCTATGCTGTCACACAAAAAAAGAAACAATGCATCGTGCAGCTATGAATGGGGCCTCCTGCTCGGGTTCTACAGTTAGGAGGTACGCAAGTTCGCGCCCCTCTGCTATTGGACATCAATGCTTACAGATTAAAGTGATAGTATACTGCTGTTTTTTTCTGGAACCTGAAAGGTGATGCCATAATGTGCTAGTAGGCATTGCATACTAGCACATTAAAGCGGAGGTCCACCAATTTATTTTTTTAAGGCCAACAGCTACAAATACTGCAGCTGCTGACTTTTAAAAATTGGACACTTACCTGTCCAGCGTGCCCGCAATGTCAGCAGACGAGGCTGAGCAATCGCTCGGTCCTCGGCTGCTTCTGCCGCCATCCTCGTTGAGGGAATCGGGCCTTGCGGCTTCACTGCCTAAATTCCCTATTGCGCATGCGCGAGTATTGAGTATTGCGCATGCACGAGTATTGAGTATTGCGCGAGTATCGCGGCGCGCCGTCACTGGTCCCTGTTCTCTCCTGGGAACAGTGTTTCCCAGAAGACAGCGCGCGGGGGGGGGGGGGCTTGACGTGAAGAGTCAGAACCCGGAAGTGCTGCAAATACCTGTCTTAGACAGGTATCTGCACCCCCCTCCCCCTGAAAGGTGCCAAATGTGACACCGGAGGGGGGGAGGGATCCAAAATACAGAGGTTCACTTTTTGTGTGAACCCTTGCTCTTACCTGTCCTAGACGCCTGCGATTTCAGCCCCCTGAGGCCGATCCCTCCAGCTTACGGCACCGCCATCCTCAGTAAGGAAAACAGGCATTAAAGCCGTGCAGCTTCACTGCCCGTTTCCTACTGCGCATGCTCGAGCCGTGCAGCGCTTTGTGAATGAGCTGGCTGCTCTCTAGGATACACACAGTTCCCAAAAGGCAGCGCGTCCCATTCACCAGAAGACAATGCGAGTAGGACAGAGGAAGATTAACCACTTCCCCACCGCCGCATGTAGATATACGTCGGCAGAATGGCACGGACAGGCACATCAACGTACCTGTACGTCCCTGCCTAGACGTGGGTCGGGGGTCCGATCGGGACCCCCCCCGCTACATGCGGCTGTTTCCCGCGGGTAGCGATCCGGGACGACGGCGCGGCTATTCGTTTATAGCCGCTCCGTCGCGATCGCTCCCCGGAGCTGAAGAACGAGGAGTCGTATGTAAACACGGCTTCCCCGTGCTGCACTGTGGCGCTGCATCGATCGAGTGATCCCTTTTATAGGGAGACTCTATCGATGACGTCAGTCCTACAGCCACACCCCCCTACAGTTGTAAACACACACTAGGTGAACCCTAACTCCTACAGCGCCCCCTGTGGTTAACTCCCAAACTGCAACTGTCATTTTCACAATAAACAATGCAATTTAAATGCATTTATTGCTGTGAAAATGACAATGGTCCCAAAAATGTGTCAAAATTGTCCGAAGTGTCCGCCATAATGTCGCAGTCACGAAAAAAATCGCTGATCGCCGCCATTAGTAGTAAAAAAAAAAAAAAATAATAAAAATGCAATAAAACTATCCCCTATTTTGTAAACGCTATAAATGTTGCGCAAACCAATCGATAAACGCTTATTGCGATTTTTTTTTACCAAAAATAGGTAGAAGAATACGTATCGGCCTAAACCGAGGAAAAAAAAAAATGTTATATATGTTTTTGGGGGATATTTATTATAGCAAAAAGTAAAAAATATTGCATTTTTTTCAAAATTGTCGCTCTATTTTTGTTTATAGCGCAAAAAAAAAACGCAGAGGTGATCAAATACCACCAAAAGAAAGCTCTATTTGTGGGGAAAAAAGGACGCCAATTTTGTTTGGGAGCCACGTTGCACGACCGCGCAATTGTCTGTTAAAGCGACGCAGTGCCGAATTGTAAAAACCCCTTGGGTCATGTAGCAGCATATTGGTCCGGTCCTTAAGTGGTTAAGAGGCAGATTAGGGACTTCCGCATAGCAAACGCTATTTCTGGTAAGTAAAAAAAAAATATTCATTTTTTTTTAGGATTTTTGTTAAAAAAAATTAATTCAGGGTGGCAGAGAAGCTAGAGCGTGGTGACTTCCGTGTGGAAAAAGCAGCTAGGCGGTGGGCAGTGCGGCTCGTGTTCCCCTCAAGTCACCGGACACAAACGATTATAGAAAATTTACGTTCCTGCTGTTCGTTTATGTTTCCCGAGGCGTACGCGCGCACTGCAGGCGCCCAGTGTTTGCGTTCCATGGTGGAGCGCAGCAAGCTGTGCGTGATGACGCAGAGGTGGGAGGGGTTTCTCCAATGGGGCGCACGCCGGATGAAGGGGTGGCGACCTCGGGGGACAGAGGGGATTTAAACAAACGGTGGGAAGGTGTGTTTTTTCTACGGCGGTGTGACTCCGGTGATCTCTGTGGAGGGAAGTTCTGTGCGGGCAGTGTCGCTTTGTTGTCATTCTTTACCGTGACCATTCTCTTCGTTCCCGCACGTTGTTAGGTATGGCGAGTCCTGTGTAGTGTTTTCCCTGTGTGTTTGTTTTCCTGGAACCCTATAAGGCCAGCCTGGTCATACATGGGTCACCTATGGGTGTGTGTGTGTGTGTGTCTGTCTTCTCCCTCACCCACATGTACAGGTGTTCTATGTCAGCAGTCTATTCATGTCTGTTGGGGTGCAGCAGCTGTGCTGACCCCCATAGTGTGTCCTAGGAATGCAGACGGGGCGAGTTCAGGGACATCACCCACACTGGAGTTATATTGGGGTACAGCGGCTGCACTGACCCCCATAGTGTCCTAGGAATGCAGATGGGGCGAGTTCAGCGATGTTACACCCACACTGGAGTTATATTGCGGTACAGCGGCTGCACTGACCCACATGGTGTCCTAGGAATGCAGACGGGGCGAGTTCAGGGACATCACCCACGCTGCAGTTATATTGGGGTACATCGGCTGCACTGACCCACATGGTGTGTCCTAGGAATGCAGATGGGGTGAGTTTGGGGACATTACACCCACACTGGAGTTATATTGCAGTACAGCGGCTGCACTGACCCACATGGTGTCCTAGAAATGCAGATGGGGTGAGTTCAGGTACGTCTCACACACACTGGAGTTATATTGCAGTACAGCGGCTGCACTGACCCCCGTGTTGTCCTAGGAATGCAGATGGGGTGAGTTTGGGGACATTACACCCACACTGGAGTTAAATTGCGGTACAGCGGGTGCACTGACCCACATGGTGTCCTAGAAATGCAGATGGGGTGAGTTCAGGTACGTCTCACACACAGGAGTTATATTTGCAGTACAGCAGCTGCACTGACCCACATAGTGTGTCCTAGCAATGCAGATGGGGGGGGAGTTCAGGGACGTTACACCCACTCTAGAGTTATATTGGGGTACAGCGGCTGCACTGACCCACATGGTGTCCTAGGAATGCAGATGGGGGAGTTCAGGGATGTCACCCACACTGGAGTTATATTGGGAGACAGCGGCCGTTTCTGTGCAGCAGATGTGTCTCCATAGACAAGAGTGGGTATGCCTGCACAGAATACCTTTACATCCCTGTGTGAGTAAACCCCAGCCTGCAACAGGCCTATGATTTAATAGGCCCTGTGTGATTGTTTCCAAAAGTATTGGTACGCTTGCCTTTACGTGCACATGAACTTTAAAGGGCTTGTAAACCCTTGTGTCTTTTCACCTTGATGCATTAAGGTGATAAAACGTCTCACTCAGCAGCCCCCCCGTTTTACTCACCTGAGCCTGTTCGTTCCCACAGCGGAGACGCACTCTCTGCCTGTTGTCTTGGCTCTTGATTGGATGGCTTGATTGTCTTCAAGAGTGACGTTCCTGAATGGGAGAATAACTCCAACACCCTGTCATAGGGGTTGCTCAGCTTGCAACACTGTTGCATGGTGTAAGAGATGGGCTTTGGGCCTTAAAATTGTGCATGAAGGTCTTGGTGAAAATCGGTTTTGTTGTTTTTGAAAAGGTAAGGGCCATAAAAGATTTACTGTATTGGGTATTTCACACCTGGTATTAAGGGCATGAAGTTGAATGGTTCTATGTACAGTACGTAACCTATAGAAAAAAGTTTGACTAAGGTTTTTTTTTTTTTTCCTTTTTCAGAATGCCCAGACACATAGGTTTAACTCTTGGCGTTGCCTCCCTTGTGGGTACTACAGTAGGATGTCTCGTTCTGTGGAAACTTATCAGTCGCCGGAGAAGACAGTGTTGTGTTGGTGTAGATGTCAAAGACTCTTGTGCTGTGCTGAGCCATGCAACCTCAATCTCAGATCACCTTCAGAATCCTTCAGAAGTAGAGGTCTCCAGCTCTTCTGCTGTGGAGAAGATCCTGCAGGCAGAAATCAAGATAGTATCCAAAGCTGAAGAATGGGAAGCTGTTTGGCCACTGCTGGAGAAAGATCTTTATGTGTTCCCAGTACTTGGTATGGACTGTGAGTGGGTATGTAACACTGTAATGGCTTGATTACTGATCTGCCAGTGAACCTATTGAAAAGTTGGAAGACCTAGGGTTGTCCTGATACCACTTTTTTAAGATGGAGTACAAGTACCGATTCCCCCCCCCCCCCCCCCCCTCATGTGACCGTTTCTCAAAGCACAATACAGATTAGGTGGCATTGATATGCAGCACTGATAGGTGGCTGGCAGTGGTGCTGGATGGGCACTGATGGATGGCACTAACATGTCACTGAGCATTGATTGTTGGCTGGCACTTATAGGCAGGAGAGGATTTATTTTTCTGTGCTGCCTCTGCAACGCTCATCTTGGTACACTCTGCACTTGGCCTCAATAAAGCAGCTTTATTACACCCAGCCCGAACTACATGGGCTGGGTGTAACAAGATGTCCTCTGCTGGCACACTGTGGCCGAGTGCAGGGTGTACCAAGATGGGCGTCACAGATTTTCAAACACTGACCGTGTACCGGTGTTCTGCCAATGAGGGTCCCCCGGTGGATAATGCCCCCCCTGTACTGTGCAGCGCTTGCTCAGTATGAACCACAACGGGGCCAACGGAAATAGCCAAATATAACTAGCTCGGAGTCAGCTGAACACGATGCCTGCACAGTGACGACCATATTGTGACCGATGCTTCCGCAAGCTCACAATGATCATGCTACTCTGCAAGGGGGCGGGTGCATTACTGTTATATTTAAGGGGCGTGGATAGCTACAGAAGAGGCTGAGTTTTTCAATTGATGGGCAGAGCTGATAACTTGAGAGTGGTATTGGAAATATATTGCACGTCTTTGCAAATTCGTCCCCTCATTTGTTTAATGTTTATGGCCAGGTTTTGCACGACCTATTTAACTAACACAATACATTTATCACAGTATCGGTGTGGAGTTGTAGTATATCGCTAAAACCATGGCCAAGTTATCAGCTGTGCATATCAATTGAAAATTTAGCCTCATCTGTAGCTATCTGCCCCTTAGACGATATAACGGTAATGCACCGGCCCCCTTGCAGAGTAGCACAAGCATCGGGATCGTGCGGTAGCGTCTGCCACAATATGGTCGTCATTGTGCCGGGGCCGTGTTCAGCTGACTGAGCTCTTTATCTTTGTCTATTTCCGTCGGCCCCGTTGCGGTTCGTGCTATGCCTGCGCAGTACGGGGGGGGGGGCATTATCTGCCGGGGGACCTTTTTCAGCAGGACACCGGCAACGTGGAGCGTCGCTTTCTTCACCGAATGTGACGGCTCCAGTCGTTGATGCGGTCGCACCCTGCAAGCTTACCCGATTGAGGACGCCGCCCTGCTCTCCTCCGCTTGCTGACTCTGCTCGCTGACTTCTCCCCGGTATCGGCAAAGGCATCGAGAGCATTTGCTTGAGTAGAAGTACTTGCGCAAATGCTCAGCATCGGTACTAGTATCGGGACAACCCTACTTATTAACATTAAATATCAGGCACATTCTGCTGCCTGCACACTGCCTTCTTTCTGCAGAGAGCCCAGACACCCTGGAATCCAGAATGCTCTAATGCAATAGCCAGCTTCTGTGGTCACTGCTCTGACCTCACTCCATTCTGTCATTACTATTGAGTCATGTACCTGCTCATCAAATGATGAGCTTTTTTTATTTGGTATAAAATGTGTTCTTCGCTGGACACACAATCTTGAATCCTTATGATGGTGTTGTTGCCACCCACAGGTGACTGGACACTAGCAAACCCCCATCCACCAAGTGGGCAGGGCTTCATTATTTCTGCCAGGGTTATTTGTTAGGTTGTTGCCCCTTGGCTATTGAAGCTAGGCTTGCAGAGACAGGGCAGTCTATTTGGTTAATTATGCTCTGAGGGCCACTAAGGCTACTTGAGTAAGATTTTGCAACTTGGAAATGCTATTGCCTGTGTTGGGAGTTTTTGTCCTCATGGGTATGTTGTCGGCAATATCTTGGGTTTTCTCCAGACTGGGTTTTTCTGTCCGGCCTTGAGGCATGGGCAAGAGTCGGATTGTGACTTTTTTTTTTTTTAGTGTGTGTGTGTGTGTGTGTGTGGCCTGCATAACCTTGTCAATAAGGATTCAAGAACACTTTGTCCCAGAAGGTGTTTTACAGGCAAGACCAAACTTTTGTGGATGTAAAAACTACATTGAGTGCAATGTGCAGGAGATGCCTCGTATCTTATAAAAGGATTGACTTATCCACTAGGAAAACACTTGGGCTACGTATAAATGCTTTAAGCAGTGCATGTCTTTAGGAGGACATTTTGGGACTGTGATGGATTAATCAAGCTAGTAGTTGGAGATCGACTATGGACAGTGTTTATTGGGTATTCCAGAAATGGTTCCATAGAGCTGTACACTTATTTTTATATATTGCAGGCAACTTTTTAATTTAATCTCTATTTTTGTGCAGGTGTCTGTAGATGGGAGAACAAATCCCATCTCCCTTCTACAGATGGCTTCCCACAGTGGCTTCTGTGTTCTGGTTCGCTTGCCCCGATTGGTCAGTGCTGGCAGCACCATTCCAAAGACTCTCCTCACACTTCTGGCAGACGGCGATGTGCTGAAGGTTGGCGTAGGTTGTAGGGAAGATGCATCCAAACTGATGAATGATTATGGCCTGTCGGTGAAAGGAGTAGTTGATATCCGGTACTTGGCAATGAGACAGAGGTAAGGGTTCCATGTTTGTAAGTTTTTGGATGTGCTTTTATATTTGAGAGTCGCATATGCTTAAAAGTGCTAATTTCAGGTTTATTCAGTAAATGTACAGTAAGCTTGACTCATTATTATGCAGGAGATGGTTTTGGAGTAGGGCCGCAACAACTAATCTAATATGAAAATCGTTGCCGACTAATTTCATAATTGACTAATCGGCCAGCCCATTAGTTGGCCAGCATACAGTGCAGCACATATACAGCTCAGTTCACCATCCATACATGTCTAAGTGCCTGAGAACTTGTGAATGTGTAAGGAGCAATGTCTCATGGGACATGTAGTCCTGGGCAGGAAGTGCACTCTCTTCCAAAGGCAGATTTTTTACCTTTACTATAGGGGCACTCTATACTATACTTTGCAGCTTGCTATTGGGGCCTTCTGAAGGCAGGAGGAGCCAGAAGCGTTGGACGGACACCAGAAGAGGAGAATCTGGGCTGCTGTGTGCAAAACCATTACACAGAGCAGGTAAGTATAAACCTATTTTGTTTTAAAAATAAAATAAAATAAAAAAACACTTTAAAGAATGTGCAGGGAAGATCAGCACCTGAACCCAGAGAAGGTGGAGGCTGAATCAAAGAATGTTTGAAAATTTCTTTCTTAACATTCAGTTTTAAAATGAATGTAATTTCTGAACGAAAACCACATACACTGTCTGGGGAAAAAATGTTTTCTCTTCTGCTCCTTCTAAATTTTTCCCGTCACTGTGGTCAGAAATGAACATTAATTTGACCCCACTAACAATTAGAAAATTGAAAGATTAGAAAAGGAAATATTTTTTTTTTTTTTTTTTGTATGGACAGCATAAGTGACGGCAGGCACAGGGAGCTTTTATCAAGCACCTGCATATGACAAGGGAGTCCATGCATAATATATTACAGTTCTGTCTAAAAATCAACAACTTTTATTTTTCTTTAAAAAAAAAAAATTGAGTCTATTTACCAGCTTCAACATGTAATACGATATACAGTATATCTCCTGTCTTGAGTGGATTAGAGATTTTGCTCCCAAACCATATAATTGGTTATTTATATTTACCACTTCATATGGATAATTAAGAATAAATTGCCTTTTTTATTTTAAACGTTACATATTTAATTATACACCACACTTTTTTTTTAAGGTTATCCGATTAATTGATTATAAAAATAACCGTTGGCTGTAGCCCTCGTTTGGAGCCTTGGTTTTTTTTTTTTTTTTTTCTTCTGGCCTTTGGGAATGTGCTTGTCAGCAGAAGCTTTGAAGCAAATGTAGGCTTTTCTCCCTGTTGCATCCTTCTGTCCTGTGCCAGGTCCAATTGTTGCAGGTGAGGTTAGTGGGAGGGGGGGGGGGCAAGGCTTTGCACAGACACCAAATAGTGTGTGTTTTGAAGAAACCACAGCAAACGTGGATTCAATCAGGAAAGCAGCAGCTCTGTTGGGCACTTATTATCACATCACTGAGGCTGGGTTCACACTATACTACACGACAGCAGTACAACTTTCATCCTACTTTGCTCTGCGACATCGGTCCTACATTGGTCCTACATGCATCTGACTTTCATGAACAGGATACTACTTTGATCCGACTTTGTGATAGTCTGACTTGTTCTTTGACCAATCAAATCAATCCCAGAGTGAGAAATTTATTTTACTGCTGCTGTAATCACATGTCGGATTTTAAAAGTCGGATGGCAAGGGCAAGGGTCCTACTTTGATCTGACTTCAATGGGCTGAAGTAGGACCAAAGATGGATGAAAGTAGTACAGGGAGCATTTTCAAAGTCAGACTGACTTGTGTCTGACCATTTAAGACGGCTCTCATAGGCAAACATTGATTTTCACATGTCATGCGATATGAGCTACCAATGTCCGAGTGTTTGTCGGACCAGTGTGAACCCGGCCTGTCCAGGTAGTTGGAGGTTCCTCGCGTTGGTCCTTATCTCATTATTCTCTCGGCTCTCTTCTGGAGCCTGTCAAGCATGTGGTCTCTGAATTTTTGTTTTGAGCTCCAGTGTCATGGCTTGGGTTGACCATTTCTCCCATCTGCACAGTATTATGTTGTGGCTTAGAGGCAGTTCTTTCACCTTAATTTGGTTTTCATGGGGCCAGAACCCCCAAATCTCCATCCTTTCACTTGACAGAGCTGGCGGGGAAAGGTGCTTTTGAAATATTGTGGGGCTCTAAGACAGTGATGGTGAACCTTGGCACTCCAAATGTTTTGGAACTACATTTCCCATGATGCTCTTGCACTCTGTGTAGTTGAGTATCATGGGAAATATAGTTACAAAACATCTGGCGTGTCAAGGTTCGCCATCACTGCTCTAAGATATGCCAAATGTCACCTGGGTGTGACTTTGTCAGTAGCTACAAATACTGCCATGCTGACTTTCTTCTGACTGGTGGAATCCTACCAGTCCATAGAAGTCCACCAGTTTTCCCTGCTGCTGAAAATTGTCAGGCGAACAGTGCCTGCATCCTTTCAGATGCAGTCGCTGTTCATGTATTGTAAACGGTTGCAGATGCTGCTGAAGGAATGCAACAGCTGGCAGTGCACATTCCTCAATATATGCTGCACAGGCTAAAATCCAAGAACAAATATTTACTTGCTGCAAGTTGCCAGTCTTTAGCAACACAGGTGTAGAGTTGTACAACCTGTGTGACTAGCCTAAGGACCTGGTAACTTGCAGTAAGAATTATTTAATTTAGTTTTGCAGCCATACTGAATGGGTTGACATGCTGGCAAGGTTGTAGAATGCTTGGAACTGGCTTGACAAAACTAAATTTGCTACATAAAACCGCTCATTTTATGCAGATTCTTTTTGTTTGGCTGAAGGTCAGGTGAATTTTATCTTTATTTTTTTTCCTCCCCTGTGCAGGAGAGACATTTTTCAGACCAGCCTAAGCCTTAAATCTCTGTCTGAGACCATTTTATGCTACCCTTTGGACAAGTCTTTTCAGCTTCGATGCAGTAACTGGGATGCAGATGAATTCACACAGGATCAGGTGCGTCATATGAAGGGTTCAAGAACTTATTTAGCATTATGCAAATTGCCTGAATGGCTAAAGATATTTATGTTGAATCACAATATGCCAAGTGTCATGTATACTGTGAAAATGTTAACCCAAATTGAGTATTCTATTGAAATGCATATCTCTCCAAACCGCCTTGTATGTTCCACAAGAGGCTTAAACCAAGAAAACAAATAAAAATTGTTTTCTTGTAGCAATCATACTCTTCCTGTCTGAAGGGAGACAATGCTTGCTCACTGCAATTGCTGTAGAGGAGCATCTTTGTCGGTGTACAACAGGAAAACTGCAACACTTTCCTCCTCTGCTCCTAAAATAAGGGGGTGGTGCAGTAGTTTAAAAGTGACCTAGGCAAGGCTGACACAATTTGAGATTTATGGGAAAACTCCATAAATCTTGTTGCGCCCTTTCCTCACTGGACTCTGACAAAGGAGACCATGCTGCTCTGAGCCTGCACACTAGCATTCTGCCCCCCACCCCACCAAGTGACTTCCTTAGTTGGCCAGGAGCGCTGGGGGAACTGAGATGAGGATCAGGATTGCTGTATACAAAACCATTGCACAGAACAGGCAGGTATCAGATATTTTAGGTAAAAGTTAACCTTTTTCATATCGCTTTAAACTTTGTTTATAATTTCCCACCAAAGGTCACGTTCTGCAAGTTTTTAAATGTCCAACTTTTGTTTTTCTAGGTTTTTTATGCTGCCAGAGATGCCCAGGTGTCCGTTGCTCTCTTCCTGCAGCTGCTTGACTTTTTTTCTCTCAGCTCTTCCCCTGCCTGGGCTTCCTTGCTGAGTAAATGTCAAGGTCTCATTGATGTTCCATTTAAAGGGAAAGGTGTTGCAAATGGAGATGTTAATGGAGGAACCAGGCAGAAGAAAGAGGTCTTGTTTGAACAATCTAGTCAGAATTCCCCAGGCCGAGATCCTCGAAGAAATAAGAAAAAGCCTCTGGGCGTGGGATACTCAGTAAGGTACTTAATGCTGTTTAATTGGGATTCTCTTTAAAGTGGGTACAGGATGGTGAAATCTGATTATTTAGCAAAACATTGGAGGTGGGTAGGGGATTGTTTGTTTGGATTCTGGTACACCTTTTCATTTTTTTTTTGTAGATTCCTTTTGTGATGCATGAAACCTGCACCAAGAGATGTGCAGGCTGCAACTGCTGACCTTTCCTAAAATGTATTGGCTTCCTGCCTGCCATGACAGTCTGGCTGTTAACAGATAAATGTTGGTCAGCTACTAAAGTAATAAAACCAAAGGTGGCTGGTCCCCTAGAGTTCATAGTACAGCTTCTTAAACCAAAGTGAACGCGAGGGCACTTTCTTTAGGAAGTTCCTCACTTCCTTTATCTACATTCCTGTGATGTAGATGGTATAGTTTGATGCAAACCTTGTCTCCACGGCAGATGAATATGGCTTCCAGTATAGGTCCAAAGTGGGTCCCCTGCCTGCTAAATGGAGCCACAGCACAGAGGTTCCTCTTCTGTTCTGTGTTGTGGTAAGGGAGACTACTAGCTCTATGGTGCAGCAGGGCTCTATGGTGCAGCAGAGCCTAATTCAGATTAGTATTGCGCTTCCTGTCCTGACTGAGCCCTAGTGTGTATTGGATTTCAGATCGGTACAAAGACCAGTTAAGATATACTCATCGGCCACTTTATTGGGTACACCTGTTCAATTCGCACAGGTGTGACATACCCCCACTGTCACTGTTTTGGAGGAGACTGTAGGTTGGCCTCCTACCCAGACTATGGCCCAGCAGAGAACAGATTTGGAGGGCCATTTGCTGTCTCCCACCACCTGGAGAAGATGCCGCCTCCAGACATTTGTGTCCTTGGTCGCCGGTTCATTGGCTAAGCTGCACATGCACAGCTGTTTGTGCAGGAGGACACTGAGGGCGGCAGGTAGGTGGATTTTATTGCAGAAAGACCATTCATGTCTCCTCTGCGATAAAGAGCCTGCCTACTCAGTAACAATGGAACGTTGATTCTGCTTTATGAGATCATCCAAAGCAAATCAAACATTCTTTCAATAAGAGTTAGAATTTGCTTATTTTAATTAGTCTTGTCCGGAAAATGGTAGCTGTAATTTAAAGTCTGCTACAAAAAGTGTAGCTGCTCTTTTAATAAACACTTGCCTGTCCAGCTATGCGGAAACCTGAAGTCTCACTACTTTCCGCCGTCATAGCAACTGTGGGCCATGACATCTTATGGCTTCGTGGCTGGGCGTGCATGCACAAGTCATGCCGCACTCTATTGGCCAGGCATACTTCTGGGACCTGTGATGTGTCCCAGAAGATCGTCGGCAGGACGGGCTACCTAGGGTGACAGTCTCCTAGGTGTCCGAGAAGAAGCAGGGAGTCTCGCTTAAAACAAGGTACCCACTTTAAAGGACCAACTGTGACCCCCCACCCCCCTGAACGCACAAATGTCATAGCTATCAGATAATCTGTCCAAAGCTATTCAAGATCTTGCATTCATAGTGACTTTTCGCTTACAGGAAATCCCCATTGTATGACAACTGTTTTCTGCATGCTCCAGATGGTCAGCCTCTCTGTACCTGTGACAGGAAAAAAGCCCAGTGGTATCTGGATAAAGGAATTGGTGGTAAGTGCTGGCTTTTTGAAGCCTTTCTAACATAACATTTAAATGATTTTATGTAGACTGCCATTATGGACTTCTGCTAAAAAATTTTAATGTTGGTGAATCCAAAAACTGACACATGGATTGGTTTGACAGCCCGGTAACTTTTTTTTTTTGGGAGGTTGGCAGTGGAGGCCAGCTGTCTTGGTACCACATTTATTTTGATCTCAATAACTCCATGTTTCATTCTAGATTTGATAAGCAGTGACCCATTTGTAGTGAGGCTGCGCTTTGAGCCTTCTGGTCGTCCAGAATCGAATGTGGACTATTATCTGACGGTGAAGGAGAATATTTGTGTTGTATGTGGCAAAAGGGAGTCTTATATCAGGTGAGTGTGAAGCCTTTGTTATGTGATTGTACGTTTTATGCTCTAGGCATTAGTCATTCTAAACTTTACTTGTGTATTGGCAATGGTGTTATGTTACTAGTCTGAGTGGGCACATTGGAGGTAGTGCAGTTTCTTCTGCTAATACCGCAAAGTGAGGCAGAAGAAATGTGTAAGCTATACGCAGAAATGTTCTAGATGGGAGTTTCTGTTCTGCAAGACTGGTAGCATTCTCAGATGTTTCCAGACAGGATTATGGTGATGGTGCCAGAGTACCCTAAGGTGGCAAGGTGCAGTGCTTGCAGACACTGTTTTCCTGTGGACTGGATACTACCCTACCGGAAGGAATGAATATCCCTAAGGGATAACATGGAGGACAAGATTTAGAAAGTGTGTGGCTGAAAGGCAACGCCACATCCCTAAATAGACAGTCAAATATACTAAACAGGGCGGGACTATGAAGGTGCTGAAGATCCCTCTCAGAATAAAGGTACATACATTGTTGAAAATCTTTATTACCAAAACATGGTAACGACCACAATGGACATACTAGGGGTCTAGCCCCTTTAAAAGCACAAATGGTTGTTCCTACACATAAGGTCTACAGGTTAAACTTGACCAGATCTTTCCCTGCTATAACCCTTATTGGAGTTCGAATTGATTATCCTTATTTGCCATGTGACCTTGCATTCTGGAGGGAACCACCACCTTCAGGGGTGTTATGTATAGGAACAACTAATTGTGTGCAGTTTGTTTTTTGTTAAAGGGGCAGACCCCTAGTATGTGCTGTGGGGGGGGGGGGGGGGTGGGGCGGTTATATGCCTATCTGTTCAACCATGTATGGACCTTTATTCTGAGAGGGGGGGTTTTCAGCATCTTCAAAGTTCTACCCTGTTTGGTATATTTCACAACATGGAAAACCCTGAACACAGAGGGGAAGTTGAGAGTAGCATTACAAATGTCTGCATCTCTTACTGCAATCCTGAGCATAGTGCTATTCGCACAGAGGAATAGGGGCTTCCCCTCCTATCAGATGGTCAGTGCTTCCCTGTCTTCTGACTGTTATTGAGTGACTGGCCTTGCTATAGACCAGGATGGTGTAGATATGGCAAACAGTGTAGAGTGGTAGCACGGAGTTCATAACCGTATGCCACGAAGATGCAGTAGGTGGTGCAGCGTCTTTGCAATAAATGACTAGCGAGTATGTCCTGAGGAGCTATGTGTACTGACCCTGCGCCATACTGAGATTCTTGTACGCATAGGTTCTGTAAGGCCGGGGTGAGATTTCGGTCCCCCGGAACACCAGATTGCTGAGGGATGAGTATGATCCCATAATCTCCGCTTCGAGGGTTACTGCGTGGTTGTCTCTGGGCTGAAACCCACCACCTGACCGTTGACAAAACTGCCACCCAAAATACACCTGAAAGTCTGGTAGGGACAGACCACCTTGTGCAATGGGAAGTTGTAAGGTGAAAATGGCTAAACATGGGGGCTGCCATTCCACACAAAGGATATGATACCATTCAATGTGGCATAGAATGAGGCTGGGGGGATTGGCGGGGAGCTGTGCAAAAAAGTATAGGACTTTTAGTCAGGTAAATCATTTTAACAAAGTTCACCCTACCCACTGGTAAAAGAGGAAGAGATCTCCAGGCCGTGCATGTCTGCGAGAAGGTCTTCAGCAGTAGCATGAGATTTAATTCTATGTATGAGGACAGGGGCGCTCTAATCGGTTCTCCTCCTTTTTGGAAAACCGATCAGTTGTTGAAACTAGGTCTTTTCACTTCTGAAAAAACGCACGGTATCATGCGAAGTCCCTCAGGGGTCACCTTTGTTGCCCGTACTATTCAATATTTATCTCTGCCCCCTTCTCAAAATCATCAGTAACCAGAATTTACTCTACCATTCCTACGCGGATGACACCCAACTCTATTTCTGTATCGGCAATAAAAAAGATCATTATCTCGGACTAGAGAAATGCCTTACTCTGCGAGAATTGGATGACGGAGAGTTACCTTAAACTCAATGGATCAAAAACAGAACTTCTCTTGTTTCACGCCAACTGAGAAAGACTTGCCACGACAACATGGACACCCCCGCCCATTTTGGGACAAACTAGCACCAAAGTCAAAAGTCTTGTAGTCACTTTTGACTCTGACATAACTATGGATGCACAACCAAGTTCAGTAGACAGCGGATCCCACCATCTGCTGCGTCTGCTACGTAGACTCATTCCCTTTATCCCAAAAGACCTGGCAGTCGTGGTGGGAACAATAATCAACTCCAGACTCGACTATGCAAACGCCCTCTACCTCGGACTCCCAAAATACCAAATCGCTCATCTACAAGTTGTCCAGAACACGGCGGCACGACTTGTAACAGGAAAAAAAACATTGGAATCAATCTCTCCCTCGGGTCCCTTCACTGGCTGCCTGTAAAAGATCGAATCGCGTTCAAGGCACTCTGCCTGATGCATGTGTATAAAACAGTGCACCCCAATATCTATGTGAAAAATTAAAATGTCACAACCCAAACCGTGTCCTCCAATCTACCAACCAAAATCTACTCCAAATACCTAAGGCCCGATACAAGTCCAAAGGAGAACGAAGATTCGCAGTCCAAGGACCTCGACTATGGAACGCTTTACCAACCAGCATCCGATCGGAAGGGAATCATCTGGCCTTCAGAAAACTCAAAACCCATCTATTCTGAAGGCAAAAAATAGTAGGAAATGGACACCAAGCGCCTTGAGGCGATTCAGTTGGCATGTGTAGCGCTATACAAGTTTCTCACTAACATAGTAAAACATTGCTTTTGGAAAGTATGATGAAATAAAAAAAACATAACCAAACAGTCCCAACAACCCTGACCCACTCCCCCCCCCCCCCCCCCCCCCCCAACTGTGGGGCGGCTTGGGTTCCCAACTCAAAGGAAAGGCGAACACACCTGCAATGGGGAAACGTGTGCGGCACGGTATTCAGTCCAGCGGTTAGATGACACATTTAGCCGGAGCAAAAAAAATGGATGTGGGTGCAGTCTCCTGGGGATACAAACTTAAACAGTAATGAGCATGTGCTGTCAACCCAAGGGCCTGGGTCTCCAGGATGGAAGAAGCAGGGCACGGTCTGAGGCCATCCTCCAGCGGTGAGGCCTCAGGGGATAGTTCGAGGCATAGCCAGATTCTCCGTCCTCCACCCTCATTCTGGCCGGGAACAGCATAGTATACTTGATATGGTTGGAGCAAAGCCTAGCTCTTACAGCAGCTTGGGATTTACGCTGTTTCTTGGTTTCCAGCAAATAGTTCGGAAAGATTAGGAGCTTTGGCATTTTTCAAAGCAGAGTTCACCTTGAGCCCTAGCTTCCTTCATCACCATATCTCTAGCCCGGAAGTGAAGAAGTTTAAGATAAGTGCAGGGTGGAGCTCCCCTGGTGGCAGGTATGCAATGGGCTCTCTCCACAGTAAAGAATGGAGAGAAACTTGCTGAGGGGTGTAGCTATGGCAAAAAGCATTCAGCAAAGGCAGTGGGCTCTGCGCCTTCAGCCCCCTCGGAGTCCCAGAATACGCCGATTATTTCTTCTGTTGCAAACTTTTTTATTTTTTATTTGGTCTTCTGCACGGGACTCGAGCGCTTTTTTTTTTTTTTTTTTTTTTTTTTTAACCCTGGCCTTGAGTGTATGAATGTCAGCCCCATGATCACGTAACATGCCTTTGGCCTAAAGAGACCCTTTGCTCCACCTCAGTCATTCTGCCACAAAATGTATCAAAGTCCTTTTCTAATAAACTCCACATTGGTCTGTATATGGTCCACCTTGCCAGTAAGGGCAGTTATTGCCTGCAGGACCGCTTTAAAATCGGCCGCAGTAACAGGCAGTCGGTCGGGGTCTTCGGACTAGTTCTCCATCCGGGCAGGAGTTTTAAGCGAGGCCACGGCTGCAGCCTTGTCCATGATGTCCAGCCTTTTTCCGGGATTGCAGCTGGTTTTTCCCTCTGCATACCCCGGAGAGGCTACTGAGGCTGGAGGGGCACAGGAGGGTCGGTAACGGATTGTTTAGCTCAGTAATATATTGAAAGGACAGTTTGCTATGGATATTGGAATGATTACTTTTCCTTCCAGCATACACTTGGCTGCCTCCTTGCCCATGGCCACTTGGCCTAAATGTCATGTTAAACTAAAGCCTTTACAGTATTTTACATTGCAGCATGGGGTAAAAGATAATATATCAGACCAGTCCATTTTTAATTATGCCTTTGTTTTTGTGCAGGAAGAACATTGTGCCGCACGAGTACAGACGTCACTTTCCTATTCAGATGAAGGATCATAACTCTCATGATGTGTTACTACTTTGCACATCTTGCCATGCAGTGTCCAACTACTATGACAACAACTTGAAACAACTACTGGCAGAGGAATTCTGTGCTCCTATAGGTTGTGAAGAAGGGGTTCGCATGCTAGAAGATGCCACAAGAAGGCAAGTGCGTTCAGCTGCGCGAGCCTTGCTCAATGCTTCCAGGCTGCCAGAACACCGCAAAGTGGAACTCTTAGCTGAGATCAAAGGCTTTTATTGTGTGGAGGAGGTCACTGAAGAAACTCTTAAAGAAGCTGCAAATTTGGAGACCAGGTAAGAGCAGATGTCATGAAAACAATGCTGTTCTAAGGCAGGTCTTGTGTGCAGTTTACATTATAGAAAAGCAATTCTGTATAACTGTACCATCTGATTTTGTGAAAAATATTAGATGGTCTACCTTGACCTAATCCACAAGCTATTGCACAACATAAGGGGTCATACTTTTTGTAAATGCACAGGATTGTGTGGGTTATTTGTCGTATGCCCAATATGGGATTTAAATATCAAAGGATATCAAATCTGTGCTCAGGCCCTGTCATTTAACCGCTTGCTGACCAGTCTCCATCTATACTGCGGCAGGTCGGCTTGTTCCTGTGGACCGTCGTAGCTGTACATTGTAGAGCTGCACGATTAATCAAGAATCGTTATCGCGATCTTTTTCCCGTTGCGATCTTGACACAGGGTTTTGCAATCTTTGACATGAAAATAATTTCCTCTCTGCACTTTGGTATGCAAAGAATTTCCTGTCTGCTCTCAGCCAAAAGTCAGTCTGGGCAGCCTGCCAAGTTTTAACTTTCCACTGATAAAGAATGTTTTTAAGTCTAAACATTGTATCACTTCAAAGGAATAAACTTCTGTATGTAAATTAGGAAAGTTTAACCACTTAAACACCAAACCTTTTTCTGACCGCTCTTTTCAAGTTAAAATCATTATTTATTTTTTTGCTAGAAAATTACTTGGAACCCCCAAACATATATTTTTTTAGTAGACCCTAGAGAATAAAATGGTGGTTGTTGCAATATTTTATGTTGCACTGTATTTGCGCAGCAGTCTTTTTAAATGCAATTTTTTGGGAAAAATTACTTTAATGAATTAAAAAAAAAACTAGCTAGTAAAGTTAGCCCATTTTTTTTGTATAAATGTAAAATTTTACGCCATGAGAATCGTGATCTTCATTCTAAGCAAGAAAATCGTGATTCTCATTTTGGCCAGAATCGTGCAGCTCTAGTACATTGGTCCCTTTTAAGCAGGATAGTGGGCTCGCCCACTGCACAGGGGGGGGGGGGGGGGGTGCTGATGCTCGTGACTGGCGCAGGCACAAGAGGCAGAACAGGAATGTGTTACACACATCCCTGTTTTGAGAGGAGAGAGATCGTGTTTCTACAAGCTGGTAACCACGATCTGTCATTGCTATAGTGGGTCCCCTCCCCCTACAGTAAGTACACACATTAGGGAACCCGGTTGACCCCTAGTGTTGACCCCTTCCCTGCCAGTGACATTTACAGTAATCGGTGCATTTTTATAGCACTAATTGCTGTATAAATGCCAGTGGGTCCAAAAATTTCTGCCAGAATGTTACAGTCCCAATAAAAATCAGATTGACAGTACTAGTAAAAATGTAAAATGCCATAAATCTTATCTCCTCCTATTTTGTAGACGCTATAACTTTTGTGCAAATCAACACCCCCTCCCCCCCTTTTTTTTTTTATTTTTTTTATTAAATCTGCCAGAAATTTAAACCACAAATTCTCAAAATCCAACATGCATAGCTGTAAATTGAGCCTTGGACAATGGTGGAATCTAGAGAATTGGGCATTCTTTGTGAAATGGGACTGCACTAGAAGTACAACGTTTTTATATGGAAGGTACATCTGTAATAAGGGCTGCCATTGTCTTGAATGCCAGTTGGTAGGCAGCCAAGTCAAACCTGCAACAGGAAATGTGTCCCTTCTGGCCAGTAATTCAAATGGCACTAGCACTATTGGAAAGGTCAGCAATGACCATTTCCTTCACAACCATTGGAAATTGCCTCTTTAAAAACAGAATTCTAGTCGGATATTGTGACCAAACGTACAATGCTTTCAGTCTCCTCCAGATCTTCATATTTTCTCCTGTGATCCAGCTACCTGTTGGGGGTGGCTGTGTTCTCTCCATGATCCCACTGTATGTGGGTATATAGGTTCCCTCCTGAATACAGTAATGCATTGATGCAGCCAGCACTGGCATGTTGAAACAAGAAAAAAATCTCCCAATTAAAATTGCCATCCACTTGGCACTGCCCACAATGATGGCAGGGCCAGGAAGAGGGGGGGGGGGAATAATTACTGCCTGGCCCTCTCCCCTCCCACTCTCCAGATCTCGGTTGCTGTAGCTGCCTTTCTCCGTGTGCATGCACATACATTCAGATAGTAAGTAATAGTAGGTTCAGTACATCTGACTGCAGTTTTTTTTTTTTTTTTTATATGCACTGTTACTTGGGGAGAAAGGAAAGGGGGCTTTGGTCAGGAGCATGTGGGATGAACAGTAATGACCAAAAAGTGTTCTATCAAACCATATGAGAGCAGTTTACCTGCCAAAGGACTTGTAGCTGTCAATCCAGTCCTAAGGCCCCTTTCACATGTCCGTTCCGCTCATCCGTTATTACAAGTCCGTTAACGGACTTGTAATACATCCCTATGGGATCGCGTCCGTTAGCGGATGGAGCATCCGCTAGCGTCCACGTCTGTCGGGATCCGCTTTTCCGAACGGAAGAAACCCTATTTTTCTTCCGTTCGGCGGAACGGAACTGATGCAGACGGACAGACGGTCCGTCTGCATCAGGTTCCCCATAGGGGACAGCGGAGCAGAGACAGGGCGGTCCCTGCACTGTGTGCGGGGACCGCCCTATCCGCCGACAGCTGAGCGGGGATCCCCGCTGAGCCGACGGAGACACACGGAGCGGACCCGGAAACGGAAAGAGCCCTTAGACTTGCACAGCCATGTCGACAAAGCTACTTGCAGCTAAGGAGTCCATTGTTGTCCTGGCTACATGGAACCTGCTGACTGGGCATCAAACTGCAGACTGTCAGCCCTCTTATGTCAATGGTTGTATTCAGCACACATATAACTTTTACCGAAGGGGGGTGCGTTTAACTTTGATGTATCCATAGTTGATGGTTTCTTTTGTTTTTTCTGTTGAACTAGCTCTGGCATGGTGAGAAACTAATTGTTTTTGTTTTTCTTCTGGCAGGATATGCAATGAAACTTATACCCCACATGGATTAAAAGTGGTGCAGTGCTTTGCAACAGGAGGACTGAAGTCTTTAATGGAACTTGAAAAACGCTGGCGCCAGCACTTCCTGGACAATATGCAACCCAAATTTCTTCCCCAACAGTGGTCTGTTGACCATAACCATACCAAACTGATCAGGAAATATGGTGGAGATCTGCCCATCAAGCTGGGCTAGAACTTGTGGAAGTCCTGACAAGACTTATCTGAAGTGCTGCTAAGAATGCTATAATTGAACTTTTACTAGAACTGTTTACACACTAGGAGCTGGCAACCATTGGTGCTTTTACTATTCAAAACAACATTCATTATATGTGAATAGCTTGGATCATTTTTAATTCAGCAGAATTTCCAGAGTGCCAATGCCTAGTTGGGTAACATTATCCCAGTTTTGTGGGGTTAAGCTTAAGTTATTTTTTTAAAACTTGCTATAATTTAAAATATTTATTAACGATTATCAGTTTGGCCTTAAAAGTGACAAACTTTAAGTGTTTTACCACTGTCGCTGAGGTCCAGCTTGTGTCTTTGGTGTGGAATTAAGCTTTTGCCCGCAGTGTGAATTTTTTTTTTCCAGCCTGCTATTTGAAGTGTTTTGCTGACACACTATACTAGTTGCCTGAACTGTACCTGCATCAGTCTGCACTCAACTGTGCATTGCCTCCCCTGCCACGGTTTATAGTGGTTTATTTAAATGTTGGTCTCACAGTAGGTTTTGCCAAACACAGTGCAAAGCATCTGACTGGTAACCTTTTTTGTAAGGACGTGCTCGGTGCTGTGCTTGGCAAAATGCACAACTAGACCAGCTGCAAGCATTGGGAGGGCTAAACGGTTATGAGTGCGGCCTGATGCATATGCAGCTTGCTTGGGAAGCTTCTTAAATGTCTGTCATAAACACTGGATCTTTTATCAAGCAGTTCAGCGTTTCATCGTGTGCATGGGCTTCTGCAAGTGATACAAAACGAAAACGTAGCCCGTGTACTAGCCAGTAACATGGTCCTGCTTATAAATTTGCATAAATATCAACTAGAAAGCTCATGCACAGAGCCAAACGTTGGCAGAAAAAATTAACACTTGTGTGGTCATAGTGCCTGACATTTTCTTGTCTGTCTTTTCCCTACCCCATGACAACCTATGTTCCTCTAGAAAAAGGACTTCCACTTTTGTATCATGTATTTGACTTCAGTGAATGGGGTTATACTTATTACAGCCTTTGTTTTATTCTTCTGCATGACTTGTGGATAAGTCTGATCTTCATATCTTTAAATATCATTTAAAAAGCATAAATTTCTTAATATTAACCATTGTCGTTGTATTTTATTTAAAGTAAGATGATCTATTCCATGCGATGAAAGGCAGAAAATGCTGTTAAACAGCAGTGTCTGTGTCCACAGACAAATGTGGCCATGGTCTGTCAGGGCACATTTGTCTGTTTTTAGTGATGTTGCCTGTGTTATCCAGCCACAGCATGTAGAGGTGGTGAACTGACTTACTAAACCATATTCTTACTCTTTGACCCAAGCTGACACTAGCGTGCAGCACAGCTTATTCTGCCTCCTTGGGCACGGCTACTCTTGCCAAAGCCCAAGCATCATGCAGTCAGCTGAATTATTTGAACACCGCATTACTCACTTGCTGGTTGACAAAGCACAAACATTACTTGATTCTGTTTTGTTCTGAGCTAGAGGAAGGGAGTAACATGAGCCTACAGAGGGGAGAGCACCAATTAACAGCACATTGGGAAGGTGGAACTCTGGCAATGCACATGCAGCAGAGAGCCATTAAGTACCTGTTTTGGTATGGCACATGGGCAATTAAAGTGGAGGTCCACCCTAAAAAAAAAAAATTGAAAAGAGGGATTTTTTTTTTATACTTGCCAAAAAACTGTTACTGGGCAAATCTTCCTTGTCCACGGTGCTCCTGTTTTGTCCTTGCGGTGTCTTCTGGGCAATGGGTCGTGCTGACGGGAAAGCTGCAAGGCTCCACTGCCTGTTTCCCTGATCGGTCGGCCATGATGTAGAGATACATATTATAAAAATGTGTGTGCTGCACCTCTGCTCCCACCCCCCCAAGTTAATGGCTGCTGATAAAGGATGCATGCACTGTTGCCATTTGTGGATGTGAGCAGTCACAATGCATGCATCAGTGACATAATGGGGATTACTTGCTAAAGAGAAATCCACTTTGCACTGCATTCAAAAGTTCAGTTACTGTAGCTCCAAGTGGGAAATGCAAGGAAAATAAACAGCATTTTGGCTTGCACATGATTGGATGATGTCAGCAGAGCTTCCCCCTCGTTTCAGATCTACCCCTCAGCTTTACAGCGACTGCACTTGCCTTTTGTAAATAACCATATTCCCTCTTGTTCCTGCTTGAGCTTACTGTGTTGCATTATGGACAGGGCACTTGAGGGAGGACTTGCTTTCCTTTCAAGGCCAGATTTATGCAGACCCCATTCTTGCAATGCCACAGAACACACAAGGAGAGGGAGGAGCATCCTGGCAGTTTTTTTTTTTTGGCATTGAAGTGCGGCAAAAGACATGCTTTAAACTTTAAGCACTGGTTCACATTTATGCGACTTTTGGTGTGATTTGGAAATTGCATTTTGCACCCCATGGATCACTATTGAAATGTCCTAACTGGTGTGGTTTTAAAAGGCTTACTGTATTTCTTTTTGGAGAGGTCCATTTAACATAGAGTAATATGTAAATTGACCTGAAATTGCAATACCGTGTGTATTGGCACAACTTGGAGAGCAGCCAGTTTTTGTTTTTTGCAATGGGCTAAATTACTGTTCCTTTTTTTAAATGGCTGAGCTTAAAAAAAAAAATTCTTCCCCCCCCCTCGGCCATTGCTGCTCATTGTAAACAGCTGATCTTTCCCTATCCCCAAGCATATGTAGAGTTTCTTGTTTGTGAACATAGCTGCCTAAAGGGATACATGATCTGCAATATAGAACTAATCAAATCCATGCCAGGCCCGTCGCCAAAATCCCCCCCAAAAAATCTATACCAGACCCTTATCTGAGCATGTAGCCAGGCAGGTCAGAAAAGGTGGGGATGAGCAAGCACCTCTGCGCTCTCCTGAACCATACCAGGCCTCATGCCCTCAAAATGGGGGGCCGTCTACCCCCCAAAGCACCTTGACCCCATGTTAATTGGGACAAGGGCCTCTTCCTGACAACCCTGGTCTGTGGGGTGCTTTTCAGAAACCGAAAGACCCCACTATGTGAATTGGTAATGGGTACATCGTGTCAAGAGTAATGAGAAGAAACCATGTTTGACAAATACTTTATTAAAACGACAAAAAAATTGTCCCTTGATGGAATCCATTCTCAATCATGCCACCTGCCGGTGTAGTGTCAGTCTGCTCCCTATCGTAGAATGCTGCGAAAGTCACATGGCGGCCAACTGCGCATTCGCTCCAAACGCAAGTGCGATGCGTTCCAATAGATTTACGACAGTATACACCAGCGAACCCGGCATTCAGGGCGACGTGGATTTAGAGGAAAGTGGCCAGTTGGCCTCCTGTCCTCGCTACGCTCGGCCTCCTGTCCTTCTTTTTTTTTTTTTTTTTTTTTTTTTAAAACCTCCTCCAATCCACGGGGATGTTAAGGAAAGAGCCTGGATGCTGACCGAGGTTTCACTGGTGTGTACTGTCGTGAATCCATTGGAACGCATGCGCAGTTGGCCGCCACGTGACTTCTGCAGCATTCTACGATAGGCAGCAGAATGTGACAATACACCGGCCCTGAAAAACTTAAACACTCCTGGGATTCCTCCCACCCTATGCCCACTCTGCGCTTTGATTTTTTTTCTTTTATATATGTAGGCAAGGGTGGGACCGCCTGGCTAAGTCACCTGGTGGAACCACCCCTTATGATGTGACATGTGTTTGGCCCATCCCTAATCCGTGCAACAAAGTACACAAATATACAATTTTTTATTAAACCTATGTGATTTATACATATCGAACCGAAGAACCAGGCAAAAGTGTCGTCGGATGCAAACCATGGTGAATATCAGTAGTCAAGGCTGGACAGTTCAGCAACAGATAGGTGGATCACAGTGATCTGTACCTGACTGCTCAAAGCAATCACATAATGAAGATCACATGATTAGAATGTCAACAAAACGGTCATGAATGGCTTCTATAGACTGATTTATACTTGGTATTGTGATGCTGTGATTGGCCCACAATCCCTGATCACCCTCCAGAGTAGTACAGTGTGGTACTATGGTGACACTAAACTACTGACAGGGTGTAAAAAAGAAAAAACAAAATGTAAAAAAAATGTTTACATAAAAAGTAATTTACATACTGTGACCTGATCACTGCCACACCAGTCATATTATGACGCTGTAATGCGCTGGTGACGGTAAAGAGAAAAAAATTGAATTTTTTTTTATCCATTTTGCAAAAAATTGTGACAAAAAAATCCTCCACATGCAATAAGGTGAAACTCCCCTTTTTGTCCAAACCCCCCCCCCCCCCCCTCTAAAGAATTACCTGCCACCTCACCAAGCCAGCTTTGTCCCACTGGCAAAATGAACCCTTTCATGCCTAAGCCTATTTATGACATTTGGTGTATACAAGTTAAAATCTGTATTTTTGGCTAGAAAATTACTTGGAACCCCCAAACATTATATATATTTCTTTCTCGTACATCACGGGACACAGAGCGGCATATTCATTACTATGTGGGTTATATGGAGTACCTTCAGGTGATGGACACTGGCAATCTCAAACAGGAAGTGCCCCTCCCTATATAACCCCCTCCCATAGGAGGAGTACCTCCAGTGTCTTAGGTGTTGGTCATGGTTTAGCTTTGCCTCCACATCCTTGGGATCAAGGCAGGCTAACCGGATCTGTCCAACGGCCTCAGTGCTAAAGTGGACAGTATCTGGACCCCAA
Source organism: Rana temporaria (assembly GCF_905171775.1). NCBI lineage: Eukaryota > Metazoa > Chordata > Amphibia > Anura > Ranidae > Rana > Rana temporaria. Next base: position 54,976,363 of record NC_053501.1, read on the forward strand.
AGCCATGGGGTTTGCCCATAACGCTTCTCTTTTTAGAGAGCTGGACCCTGGGCCCAGGACTTAGAACCTTGGGTATCTAAAGCTCCTGTTTGCCAGGGTGCTATATGGGCCCAGGACAGTGGCTCCTTCATAGGAACCCAGGGCCTGAAGGTCTAGACGCCACCCACGGAGATGGGGGAAGATTGGACCTCTTGCTGTGCAAAAGTCCTGCGGCATGGAGCAGGTAAGTATTGGGGAGCCTGCGGAACTTGGTTCTTAGCAGATTCCCTGGAGGGGGGTGCACAGGGGGTCATGCCTGGGTATGCTCTGCATTGGCAAGGAATCACTATGTCTATGATCAGAGACAGGATGATTCAATCTTTTTCCCCCAGTGATATGTGTCCTCCCTGGTAAGTGTTGTTTAGCTGGGTCTGCTGCGCTAGGTGTGGGATCTCTGTGAAAATAGGAGCCGTGTTTTCCCATGCTAAGAGGAGGTCTGTGACCTACCTGAGGGCTTACCTGCCTGGGTGCTGCACCGCTCCGTCCTCCTCCATGTGCGATGGCCCCCGCCGACGGGCGCGCGCGCGCGTGTGCCCGAGATATGAACGATTTCGCGCCATTGGCTGGGGTGGGGGCGCGTCCCTGTGGGCGGCGAATTACATAAAGGAAGGGGAGGCCCTTCCATTAGCTGCCAAAAGCTCAGTGTCTTCCTGAGTTAGAGGAGAGGAGGACGCAGAGCGGAGCTCGCTGAGGACACCCAGTGGCGGAAGGAAAGATTGCAGTCTTTTTCTAAAGAATAGACTGTCAAACCTACAGATAGGTTTTCTTTTTCCTTTTTTTCAGCAGATGGCTATTGGCAATACTTATTAGGAGACAGAGTGTTTTCTTTTCCTCTTCAAAAAAAAAAAGAAAGAAAAAAAAAAAAACAAGAAGGGAAAGAACTTCTGATCTCCCTTCTCAGTTTGGGCGTTAATCTCTATCGCTCCCAAACCGACAGATCCCCTTAGCTGGGTGATAGCAGGTGTACCTCGGTAGTGTACCATGGCTTCTGGGTCAGAGGGTACAAAGGGTGGGGATTCCCCCGCAAAATCCGAGGGCTCAGACACGGCTATGCCGCTGCTTTCCCCACAGGACATATCAGGGCACGCCTTGATGGGACCTGGGGGATCTGGTGCTGGGGCTGGTACAGGTCAGTCCAACCCCGGCTTTGTCACTGAGAGGGTGCTTGCCGTTTCTTTAGGAGAACTAGAGAAAAGAATGGCAAAAAGGATAGCTAGGGCTTTATCGGGTAGAAAGCGGACTAGGTCTCCGTCACCCGAGCAGGAACCCTAAGACTCAGAGATCCTTTCCCTAGGGGAATTGGATAATCCTGACGTTTTGGACCAGGGTGGTTCAGAGATCGAGGATCCGGATACTGAGGAGTCTGGTTCAACCTCCCAAGGGGAAAGTTTGTGGGTTCAAGCCTTAACGGACATGGTCCATGAGGCATTTAAGTTACCCGTACCAGAACCTCAGGTATCGGCAGTTTCAGCTTTAGGCTCATTAAGAGCGCCTCAAAGCAACGCAGTTTTTCCGGTCCATCCTCTACTCGAGGATGTCATATTTCAGGATTGGATCAAGCCAGATAGAGTCTTTTTACCACCTAAAAAATTCTCTGTTTTATATCCTATGGAGGAGAAATTTTCCAAAAGGTGGGCGCCCCCGGCGGTGGACGCAGCCATCTCCTGTGTGAACAGATCTTTAACTTGTCCTGTAGAAAACTTGCAGGTGTTTAAGGATCCGGTTGATAAACGCTTGGAGACATTACTTAAGGCCTCCTTTACTTCAGCAGGGGCGATAGTTCAGCCCGCTGTGGCTGCTATTGGAGTTGCCCAAGCATTATCAGATAAGACTAAGCAAATGCTTAAACTTATCCCTGCCCAGCAGGCAGAGGAATTTTCGGATATACCCAGGGCTATACGCTTTACGGTGGATGCTATCAAAGACTCCATCCAGCAGGCGTCACGTTTATCCTTATTTCTAATCCATATGAGAAGGCTCTTATGGTTGAAGAATTGGGAGGCTGAGCCCCCGTGCAAAAAGCTCCTGGTAGGGTTTCCCTTCCATGGAGGACGTCTCTTCGGAGAAGACCTGGATAGATATATTCAGACTATATCAAGCGGCAAAAGCACTCTCTTGCCAGTCAAGAAGAAGGCCCGAGGGCCTGCATTTAAGCGCCATCCCTCCCCGGGGCAGGGGCCCTCTAATACCAAACCGTATCGACGGCCTCCTGCAAGATCAGGCTTTAACAGTAAGCCGCAGGGCCAAGCCACTGGGGGCAAGAAGCAGTGTACCGCAAGCCTGCGAAGCCAGCCCCCAAGTCGGCCTTATGAAGGGGTGCCCCCACCCACGATGGTGGGGGGAAGGTTGCGTCTCTTTGCAGAGGTTTGGGAGGCCAGCATTCCCGACTGCTGGGTACGGTCTTCCGTGACCACGGGCTACAAGCTAGAATTTCTAAAATTCCCTCCTCCTCATTACCAGGAGTCAAGAGTACCAGGCGACCCTGTGAAAAGAGCCGCATTGATGGCGGCATTGAATCATCTGCTATGCCAGAAGGTGATAGTAGAAGTACCAGTCCGGGAACAGGGATTGGGGTTCTACTCCAACCTGTTTATCATCCCAAAGCCCAACGGCGATGTCAGGCCAATTTTGGACTTAAAGGGAGTAAATGCGTACCTAAAGGTCCGCTCATTCCGGATGGAAACTATTCGGTCAGCTGTCGCCGTGCTCCAGAAGGACGACTTCATGGCTTACCTTCATGTGCCAATTTTTCAGCCACATCAAGTATTTCTACGCTTCTCGGTGGCTCAGCGTCATTTCCAATTTGTGGCGCTCCCCTTCGGGTTGGCTACGGCCCCCCCGGGTATTCACGAAGGTCCTAGCTCCAATCCTAGCCAATCTAAGGACCCAAGGGGTCACGGTCCTGGCTTACCTGGACGACTTCTTGGTCGTAGACCACTCGTCTCCTGGCCTGGAACGAGCAGTGGCCCTCACAGTTCAGTACCTCGAGAGGTTCGGCTGGGTCCTAAATCGAGACAAGTCAGCATTCCTGCCCACAAGGCAGCTGGAATATCTCGGTATGAGATTGGATACAGAACAACAGAAGGTGTTCCTGCCCTTATTAAAGGTCAAGGCCATCAAGGAGCTAATACAAATAGTTCTAAGCAAGAGAAGGCCAACTGTTCGCCTATGTATGCGGCTACTAGGCAAGATGGTGGCCACATTCGAGGCGGTTCCGTACGCTCAGAGCCACACTCGCATCCTGCAGGCAGCCATCCTGTCAGCATGGAGCAAGAGGCCTCAGGCCTTAGAAATTCCTTTGCCACTCTCACCAAAGGTGCGGCAAAGTCTATCTTGGTGGTTAAACCCTCAGAATCTCCTGAAGGGAAAGACTTTCAGTCCTGTGACCTGGAAGATAGTAACCACAGACGCCAGCCTGATGGGCTGGGAAGCAATTTTGGATGGTTGCACTCGCCAGGGCACTTGGGCAGCGGCAGAGAAGCAGTTGCCCATCAATATCTTGGAGCTCAGAGCTGCTCGACTAGCCCTCAGGGCTTGGACGTCCAAACTACAGGGGTTCCCGGTGAGAATACAATCGGACAATGCCACGGCGGTGGCGTATATAAATCACCAAGGGGGAACCAAGAGTCAAGCCGCTCAGAAAGAAGTGAGCTTGATTTTCTTGTGGGCAGAAGCCCATGTGCCCTGCATATCGGCTATATTCATTCCCGGAGTGGACAACCTACAGGCGGACTTCTTAAGTCGCCAGGGGAGTGGTCTCTGCATCCACAGGTCTTTCAGACACTCTGCCAGAAATGGGGAGTGCCGGACGTGGATATCATGGCATCGAGACTGAACAAGAAGCTAGACAGGTTCATGTCCCGCACAAGGGATCCCAGGGCCTGCGGAACCGATGCGTTAGTTTGCCCTTGGCATCAGTTCAAACTTCTTTATGCATTTCCCCCGCTCCAGTTACTACCCCGCCTGCTGCGCAGGATCAGGGTGGAGCACATACCAGTCATCCTGGTAGCTCCAGCATGGCCCAGAAGGGCATGGTATTCACTAATCCTAAAGATGGTAGTGGGAGACCCTTGGACTCTTCCTCTACGGCCAGACCTGCTATCGCAAGGTCCGATCCTCCACCCTGCCTTACGGCATCTAAATTTGACGGCCTGGAAGCTGAATCCCTGATTCTCAGGGGTAGAGGTCTGTCTCAGAAAGTAATCTCTACCCTAATCAGAGCCAGGAAACCGGTCTCTAGGGTGATTTATTACAGGGTCTGGAAGGCCTATGTAGACTGGTGTGAGTCCAAGCTATGGCTTTCTCGTAAGTTTACCATTGATAGAGTATTAAGTTTTCTCCAGCTAGGAGTGGATAGAGGACTGGCATTAAGCACAATCAAAGGACAGATTTCAGCTTTGTCAGTATGGTTTCAGCGGCCGCTGGCCACCCACTCGCTGGTTAAGACCTTCATTCAAGGGGTCTTACGTATTAATCCTCCAGTTAAATCCCCGCTTTGTCCGTGGGATTTAAATCTTGTTCTGTCAAGTTTACAGAAACAACCTTTTGAGCCGTTGGCTGAAATTCCTTTGGTTTTACTGACAAGGAAGTTAGTATTTTTGGTCGCCATAGTTTCTGCCAGAAGAGTATCGGAACTGGCAGCCTTATCCTGTAAGGAACCATATCTTATTTTTCATAAGGACAAGGTCGTTCTCCGCCCTCATCCTTCCTTCCTACCAAAGGTTATATCCAGTTTTCATCTAAACCAGGATTTGGTATTACCATCCTTCTTTCCTAAACCTACTTCCAGAAAGTAAGGGTTGCTGCATACCTTGGATATTGTCAGGGCCATGAAGGCCTATCTTAAAGCTACAGAGAAGATCCGGAAAACAGACGTGTTGTTCATTTTACCGGATGGGCCCAAAAAGGGGCAGGCAGCTGCAAAATCCACCATCTCGAGGTGGATTAAACAGTTAATCACTCAGGCCTACGGCTTGAAAGGGTTGCCTCCTCCGTTATCATTAAAGGCTCATTCTACTAGGGCCATGGGCGCCTCCTGGGCAGCACACCACCAGATCTCTATGGCTCAAGTTTGCAAGGCGGCAACCTGGTCTTCTGTCCACACGTTTACAAAGTTCTACCAGTTGGACGTAAGAAGGAATACTGATACAGCCTTTGGGCAGGCAGTGCTGCAGGCTGCAGTTTGAGACCCTCGGATTCTGGGGGCTCCCTTTTGAGTAAAATTTAAAATTATTTTTTTCTCAACTAAGTTGGATTTATTATGATTTAAGTATATCTCTAAATTAAATCCTTTTGTCTTGGGAAGATGTCTCCCTCCCCTCATTGTAAGCATTGCTTTGGGACATCCCACATAGTAATGAATATGCCGCTCTGTGTCCCGTGATGTACGAGAAAGAAAAAGGGATTTTTAATACAGCTTACCTGTAAAATCCTTTTCTTGGAGTACATCACGGGACACAGAGCTCCCACCCCTCTTATGGGGACCATTTTGGGAGGCATACTGCTTGCTACAAAACTGAGGTACTCCTCCTATGGGAGGGGGTTATATAGGGAGGGGCACTTCCTGTTTGAGATTGCCAGTGTCCATCACCTGAAGGTACTCCATATAACCCACATAGTAATGAGTATGCCGCTCTGTGTCCCGTGATGTACTCCAAGAAAAGGATTTTACAGGTAAGCTGTATTAAAAATCCCTTTATTTTTAGCAGAGAATAAAATGGCGATTGTTGCAATATTTTATGTCTCGCGGTATTTGTGCGGCGGTGTTTTAAACGCAACATTTTGGGAGAAATTTACTTTCATGAATTTAAAAAAAATGAAAAAGTAAAGTTGGCCCAATTTTTTTGCATAATGTGAAAGATGTTACGCCGAGTAAATGGATACCAAACATGTCACGCTTAATTGCACGCACTCGTGGAATGGTGTCAAACTACGATACCTAAAAAAAATCTCCATAGGCGACGCTTTAAACTTTTTTTTTTTTTTACAGTTGCCAGGTTAGAGTTCCAGAGGAGGTCTAAAGCTAGAATTATTGCTCTCGCTCTGACGATCGCGCCGATACCTCACATGTGTGATTTGAACACCGTTTTTCATATGCGGGCACGATTTCCGTATGCATTTTCTTTGTTGCGCAAGCTCGCGGGGAGGGGGGCGCTATAAAAAAAAAAAAATCTTATTTATTTTTATATACACTTTTCTTTTTTACATTTTGATCACTTTTTTTGCTGTCACAAGGAATGTAAACATCCCTTGGGACAGTAATAGGTGATGACGGGTACTCTTTATGGAGGGATCGGGGGTCTAAAAGACCCCCGATCCCTCCTTTTGCACTTCAAAGTATTCAGATCGATGAAAACGGCGATTCTGAATACTGTGTACTTTTTTTTTTTTTTAATCCGGCGCCATTGGCAGCCGGGAAACCCGGAAGTGACCTCACTTCCGTGTTTTCAATGCGGAGACTGAATCAAAGCCGTTTATGGCTTAGTGTCAGTCTCCGCCTGGACACAGAAGGCGGCGGATGGAGTATCGGGTTTCCCGGCGGGGGGAGGGGGAGATGTCCCCTCCCGCTCCTCCGGCATAACAACCGAGCGGCTTTTAGCCGCATCGGTTGTTATGTCTGAAAAAGCTGATCGCCGGCTCTAAACAACGGTACCGGGATGATAGCTGCAGGCATCATCCCGGTATAACCCCCGAAAGCCGAGGACGCATATATGCGTTTGCTCGGCGTGGAAGGGTTAAAAGCATATATACATATGTACATAAAAAGCAACTTTGCCAAACTGATGGATATTTAGAATAGAAGGGGAGCAAATGAAGAGGTGTTGCTACTAGTTACTAACATCTATGCATATTCACCCTGCTGCCAGACGTCACACTTTGTAGACAATGAAAAGTGTTTTGCTTTGTTTTATTTGGGGGATTGAACTTGGTTGGGGGAAGGAATATGGGATGCACTTAGAATAAATTGGTATTTGCAATGTTATAGCGGCTCCGGTTTAACATTAGAAATGTCATAGTGGTTTATGCATTACTTTGAAAATGTTATAGTGGTTATGCTTTACATTTCCTCACTGGAACTGGTGCCACAACACTGCAACCCCTCACAGATACTCTAGTTGGAGCGCAGGAATGAGCCCTGCTGCAAAGTATTGCATCAAATTATAATTACACACCCCTGTTAAACAGGGGCTGAAAAATTGGCCCTTAGGCGCTGGTGCCACAACACTGCAACACCTCACAGATACTGTAGTAAAACATGAAGGATCACTAGTGTTTAAATGTTACAAAAAATATAACAGGATATGTAAAAAGGAAATCAAGGATGTAAAATTTCAAAATGAACGACAGGTTGCAAAACATAGGACAAAACCCCAAGAAATTCTTCAAATATATTACTAGTAAAAAGGTCAAGTCTGAAAATGTAGGCCCTTTACAAAATAATCTAGAGTGGGTGACTGGGGACAAAGAGAAGGCTAATTTATTAAATACTTTCTTCAGCTCTGTGTATACAAAGGAGCATGGGGGTGGGAGTGACACAGCCCCAAATGATACACAATGGCTCAAAAGTGATATGGTCCAGAAATATTTAGACAGAATAAAGGTGGATAAAGCACTTGGGCCTGATGGCATCCACCCATGGTTTCTAAAAGAATTGAGCTCTGTCATTTCAAAGCCACTGTATCTATTTTTTAGGGACTCATTAATGACAGTAATGGTACCACTGGATTGGCGCAGGGCCAATGTGGTGCTCATATTTAAAAAGGGAACAAAGTCTTTACCAAGTAACTAGAGACCTGTTAGTTTGACTTCTATAGTTGGGAAGATACTGGAGAGATTAATAAAAGACCACATAGAGGAGTTCTTGCTGTAAAAATAACTATTTAAGCAACAGATAGCATTGATTCATGAAAGACAGAAGCTGTCAGACAAACCTGATTTCTTTTTATGAAGAGGTAAGTATAACCTTGGACAGAGGAGTGGTGGTGGACGTGGTATACTTGGATTTTGCAAAAACTTTCTATACAGTTCCCCAATATCAGTTTGTAAATGGATAGAAAACTGGCTAAAAGACAGAATTCAGAGAGTAATGGTTAATCATTCTTACTCTGAATGGTCTAAGGTTATCAGTGGTGTACCCCAAGGTTCAGTGCTGGGACCCTTACATTTTAATATCTTTATAAATGATATTGGGTCTGGGATCAAAAGTAAAATTTTTGTCTTTGCAGATGACACCAAGCTATGCAGTGGAATAACGTCTTTACAGGATGTCGCCAATTTACAAGCCGACCTCAATGCTCTGTCTAATTGGGCGACTATGTGGCAGATGAGGTTTAATGTTGATAAATGTAAAGTTATGCACTTGGGGGCTAAGAATATACATGCATCATACATACTAGGAGGAGTACATCTGGAGGGATCCATAGTGGAGAAGGATCTTGGAGTTTTAGTTGATCATAAGCTAAATAATGGCATGCAATGCCAAGCTGTGGTTTCCAAAGCGACTATACAAGTCCTTTCTTGTATTAAGAGAGGTATGGACTCCAGAGAGAGAGATTTCATTTTCCCATGTACAAATCATTAGTAAGACCGCATCTGCAATATGCAGTTCAGTTTTGGGCCCCAGTTCTCAAAAAGGATATTGGGGAACTGGAGAAAGTGCAGAGAAGGGCAACCAAACTGATAAGAGGCATGGAGGAGCTCCTCTATGAGGAAAGATTAGAGGCACTGAATTTATTCACTCTTGAGAAGAAGAGATTAAGGGGGGATATGATCAACATGTATAAATAATATAAGGGGTCCATATAGTGAACTTGGTGTTGAGTTATTCACTTTACGGTGAACACTGAGGACAAGGGGGCACTCTTTACGTCTAGAGGAAAAGAGATTTCACCTCCAAATACGGAAAGGTTTCTTCACAGTAAGAGCTGTTAAAATGTGGAATAGACTACCTGCAGAGGTGGTTCTGGCCAGCTCAGTAGAGTGCTTTAAGAAAGGCCTGGATACTTTCCTAAATGTACATAATATAACTGGCTACTAACATTTATAGGTAAAGTTGATCTAGGGAACATCCGATTGCCTCATGGGGGATCAGGAAGGAATTTTTTCCCCTGCTGTAGCAAATTAGATCATGCTTTGCTGTTTTTTTTCCCGTTGCCTTCCTCTGGATCAACTGTGGATATAGAATTTGGTATATGTGATTGTATGATATTATTTTATTTTTTATGGTTGAACTTGATGGACTTGTGTCTTTTTTCAACCTAACTATGGAATGAGCCCTGCTGCAAAATATTGCATCAAAAATTGTAATTACACGCCCCTGTTAAAGAGGGGCAGAAAAATTGGGCCTTAGCCACTGGTGGCGGTGCCCAGAACCATGTAAAAAAAGCAGTGCAGCGCTACTAACAAAATGATGAAAGTCCAAAAAAAAAATAAAAAATAATTAATCAAAATGAAGAGAGGATAAGGGTGACTTCTGGAACCTCAATAGGTGATCGGATGAAGACTCCTTATAAAACAGTCAAGTATCCTTAGATAAAAGTACAAGCCGCTCACCTTAGCAGATGGACCTGTGGGTGAGCAGCAGGTCAAATGCGCTGTCCCTCTAATAAGGGGGTATTATAAGATGATAACGGTGCCTCCTCGGTCGATCCTTTTCTCCAAACCGACTTTCAGTGGCGGATGGTCATCTGGTATACTCTCATGTAGTTGAATGGCATGATGAAAAAGTATAAAGTAGACACATAGTGCTCTCCGTATAGTAACCAAAATGCAATAAGTTTATTTAAAATAAAAGTACTCACAAAAGAGGCACTATATCCTAGTGCGTAGAACCAAAAATGTTCTTACAAGCTATCAGCATGATCATTGAGGAAGAGGATAGTCACTCAGCATCAGCATAGGCAGTCTTGAAGGGATCTGACATTTCCCAAAAAAATATTTGGTTACATCAGCATCAGGTGCTTGGTACCTGGTGGTGTTCCAAGACTGATTCAAGGTCAGTCGATTGACCAAGTCGGTGGAGAGGCGCACCCTGTGATCGGTTACAAAGCTTCCAGCAGCACTGAATGTGCGTTCCGAAAGAACGCTGGATGCAGGACTGGCCAGTAGCTCAATTGCATACTGTGCAAGCTGTGGCCAGTGATCATCCTCAAGACCCAGTAACCCAGAGGATTTTCGGTGGGAAAAGTGTCCAAGTCTAATCTTGCCCCTAGGTATTCCAGCACCATGTAAATCAGACGCTGGCGATGGTTGCTGGAACCGATCATACCTTGGCGCTGTGGACTAAAAAACAAGCTCCCTTGACCCTGTCCTGGTGCCATATTGGCACAGATACTCATTGATGGCCCTCTGCTGTGTGTGAAGCCGCTGCAGCATGGCCAACATTGAGTTCCACCTTGTGGGCATGTCACAGATTAGGCGGTTCTTGAGCAGGTTGTATTCCTTTTGGAGGTCAGCCAGCCGAGCACTGGGTCAGTAAAGCAGGGTATAAACCACTCTCAGGCCTGGATCATCGGCTGCAATTTTCATGGAGACGTCTCGCACGTCAATCAGAGAGGAAACCAGGGATCAAATCAGGAAAAAGGTCGCTTCCAGGGCTAACCGATGGAATCTCTTTTCTGTTTTCATAGTGCATGCTTGGCCAATTATCAGCCAGCAATGCACTGCGTTGCCGCAGTGAATTAGGGGCCGTGACGTGCCACTCGAATTTGGTGCGAATGGCCCATATTGTTCGAAATTCAGCGAACGGCTGAACAGACGATGTTCGAGCTGAACATGAGTTTGCCTCGAACACAAAGCTCATCCCTAGTGCCTAAGGCCCAATTTTTCTGCCCCAGTTTAACAGGGGCGTGTAATTACAATTTTTGCTGCAATACTTTGCAGCAGGGCTTATTCATGCACTCCAACTAGAGTATCTGTGAGGGGTTGCAATGTTGTGCACCAGTGCCTAAGGCCCAATTTTTCTGCCCCTGTTCAACAGGGGCATATAATTACAATTATTGAGCTAATATTTCACAGCAGGGCCCGTTTCTGTCCCCACCAAGAGTAACTGTGAGGGCTTACAGTGTTGTGGCAACACCAACACCTAAGGCCCAAATTTCTGCAGAGTATATTGGGCAGGCCCTTACTTTCAAACATCTGACTTACAAAAAAGATTCCTACTTACAAACGGAGGGAGACAACAGGAAGTCAGAGGAAATATACCCCTAGGAAGGGAAATTCTCTCCTGTTAGGCCGGGTACTAACGAGCAAACATGTACGATGAAAGCGGTCCGTCGGACCGTTTTCACCGTACATGCCTGCCAGAGGGCTTCTGTACGATGGTTGTACTAACCATCGTACAGAAGTCCGCGCGTAAACACTACGCGGGGCGTGTCCGCGTCGTCGCCGCGGCGATGACGCGGCGACGTGGGCGGGCCTGCCATTTAAAGGCTTCCACGCATGCGTCGAAGTCATTCGACGCATGCGAGGGACGGCGGGCGCTCGGACATGTATGGTAGGTCTGTACAGACGACCGAACATGTCCGAGCGGGCAGGATTCCAGCGGACGGTTTTAAAACACGTCCAGGAATATTTGTCTGCTGGGAAAAGGCCCGGCGGGCAAATGTTTGCTGGAATTCGGCCCGCTCGCGCCTACACACGACCGAACATGTATGCTGAAACTGGCCCGCGGACCAGTTTCAGCATACATGTTTGGTCGTGTGTACGGGGCCTAAGAGTTAATATGGGAAAACGTGTCTCCTCTCCACTGATGCTTTATCACTAATCCTTGTTTCCCTAAAAAACCCAAATTTTCAAAATAGAATTGTCATTGGGACAGAAAGTGAGGTGAAATCAAATGTTACAGGGGTGATTCCCTATGTTTTCCAAAAAGCTTAAAAATAGATTTTTTGGCTGGAGCTACACTTAAAAAATGTACCTGTCCCAAATTGCAAACAGACTTAAAGCGGATGTCCGCGGAAATTTTTTTTATTAAAAGCCAGCAGCTACAAATACTGCAGCTGCTGACTTTTAATATTAGGACATTAGGATCGCTCGTCACTCTGCTGCCCCCCGCCATCCTCGGTGAGGGAACCAGGAAGTGAAGCGCTCCAGGTTTACTGCCCGGTTCCCTGCGGCACATGCGCGAGTCGCGCTACACCTGTGATTGGCTCCCGCTGTGTTCTGGGAGCCAAATGTTCCCAGAACAGAAAGGGAGGACAGGGGACGGGAGGTGACGTCATGCCCGCAGTTTACCCGAGACTGTGTGGCCGGAAGTGGGTGCAAATACCTGTCTTTAGACAGGTATCTTTAACCCCCTCCCCCCTGAAAGGTGTCAAATGTGACACCGGAGGGGGGAGGGTTCCGATCAGCGGGAGTTCCACTTTAGGGTGGAGCTCCGCTTTAAGAACAAACCTACAGTCCCTGTCTTGTTTGCACTGCCTGTATACTGCTGTTCAGAGTATATAGGGCCTGGGGGCCCCACGCCTTTCCTTTTTTTAAATTTGGGTGCGGGGTTCCCCTTAATATCCATAATATAATAATAATATCTTAAAGACCCAAATGGACCGGGGGGGGGGGGTGATGTGTTCTCTGTGCAATAAATATTTTTGGACGGTGATTGAAGATCCTTGGTGTGCTGGTGAATATGTACACTTGCTAGGAATATTCACCACTGTTTCAAACTACAGTGCCTTGAAAAAGTATTCAAAAACCTTGAAATTTTCCGTATTTTGTCATGTTACAACCAACAATTTAAATGTATTTTATTGGGATTCTATGTGATAGACCAACACAAAGTGGCACATAATTGTGAAGTGGAAGGAGAATTTTAAATGGTTTTAAATTTTTTTTTTTTACAAATAAAAATGTGAAAAGTGTGGCATGCATTTCTATTTAGCCCCCTTTACTCTGATACCCCTAACTAAAATCTTCAGAAGTCACCTAATTAGTACATAGAGTCCACATGTGTGTAATTTAATCTCAGTATAGATACAGCTGTTCTGTAAATCCCTCAGAGGTTTGTTAGAGAACCTCAGTGAACAAACAGCATTATGAAGGCCAAGGAACACACCAGACAGGTCAGGGATAAAGTTGTGGAGAAATTTATAGCAGGGTTAGGTCATAAAAAAATATCCAACGCTTTGACCATCTGACGGGGCAACTTTTCAATCTATCACCTGAAAATGGAAGGAGTATGGCACAACTGCAAACCTACCAAGACATGGCTATCCACCTAAACTGACAGGCCGGGCAAGGAGAGCATTAATCAGAGAAGCAGCCAAGAGGCCCATGGTAACTTTGGAGAAGCTGGAGAGATCCACAGCTTAGGTGGGAGAATCTATCCACAGGACAACTATTAGTTGTGCACTCCACAAATCTGGCCTTTATGGTAGAGGTGCAAGAAGAAAGCCATTGTTGAAAGAAAGCCATAAGAAGTCCCGTTTGCAGTTTGTGAGAAGCCTTGTGGGGACACAGCAAACATGTGAAAGAAGGTGCTCTGATCATATGAGACCAAAATTGAACTATTTGGCCTAAAACACCACGAGTGGCGAAAAACTAACACTGCACATCACCCTAAACACACCATCCCCAATTGTGAAAAATGGTGGTGGCAGCATCATGTTGTGGTGACGCTTTTCTTCAGCAGGGATAGGAAAGCTGGTCAGAGTTAATGAGAAGATGGATGGAGCCAAATACAGGCAATCTTAGAAGTTAGAATCTGCAAAAGACTTGAGACTCTGATGGAGGTTCATCTTCCAGCAGGACAACGACTCTAAACATACAGCCAGAGCTATAATAGAATGGTTTTGATCAAAGCATATTCATGTGTTAGAATGGCCCAGTCAAAGTCCAGACCTAAATCCTATTGAGAATCTGTGACAGAGCTTGAGCTATTTTGCAAAGAAGAATTGGCAAAAGTTCACTCTCTGGATTTGCAAAGCTGGAAGAGACATCCCCAAAAAGACTTGCAGCTGTAATTGCAGCCAAAGGTGATTCTACAAAGTATTGACTCAGGGGGGGGGGGGGCTGAAAACAAATTTTTCACATATTTATTTGTAAAAAAAATTGAAAACCATTTATCATTTTCCTTCTACTTCACAATTATATGCCACATAAAATCCCAATAAATACATTTACGAAAATTTCAGGGGATATGAATACTTTTTCAGGGCACTGTAAATACATTTCATTATTGTGGATGTGACTGTGGATCAGGTAAATTTCAGAAAAACACCCGTGTAACCCCATCCAGACGAGAGATGTCCCAATCGGGTAATAATATAATTATTGTCTTTGAGGGGTTTTTCTTTTAAGTGCTAAAACTTTGATTTATGAGACTTTATAAATGTGGGAAGCAGCAGGGGGCTGCAGTATGTGTGTATGGTAAAAGCTCACTGGTGTCACATACAGGTGAGTAAAAGCTTGTCAGGTTACCAATGTAATAGAGTGGTATGGACTAGCGCACTACAGCCCAGTGTAGATGAAAAAAACTTGAAGTGCTTAATAAATTGAATGCTTTTTCCTGTTAAGTGGAGTGTATGGTATTACAGATTGACTTGAGATAGAAGTGTGTGTGTATATATATATATATATATATATATATATATATATATATATACATATATATATATATATATATATATATATATATATATATATATATATATATATATATATATATATATATATGTATATATATATATATATATATATATATATATATATATATATACAGTATATACACTTTGTATATTTGGCATAGGCCAAAAGCACAGCACACATGGCCACAAGAGGGCAGTAGAAGGCTATGAATATATTGTAGCAGACTTAGGCTGGATTCACACCTATGTAGTTTCAGTGCTTTTTGCATTTTGCAGATTTACACTACAGTTCATTTACCATGATTTCCTATGGAACACGTTCTGTAGTGCAAATCTACAAAATGCCAAACGCTTTTTCCCCTTGTAATATGATCTGGTAGATCCACAAGTCATGAAGAAGCAGCCAGGGTAACAGGGCAGCAGGTACGTAAGTCCAAACAGCCGATAAAATGACACTGGCCTGCAGAGCTCCGGATAGCGCGACCTCTCACAGCGCCATCTTGGACACACTCCCTAGTTTAGGAGATATTTACATTACCTACAAGTAAGCCTTATTTTAGGCTTACCTGTAGGTGCAAGTGGTGTAACAGAGTTTACACCTACTTTAAAGAATAAATAAAGAACAAAAAGTTAATATATTGCAGTATACCAATCTTACAGTAGATGTGGTGTCTGCATTCGTTTTTTTTTAGGCAACAAACATTTTCAGCAAGTACAGAAAGTACCCATTGATCTTGCCAGAAATAATAATTCATTTCCTGTGAGCTGACCTGGAAGCATAAATCAAAATTTTCTTATTTGTGTAATCTACTTATCCTATCATCCCCAATGTAATGGAGATAAGCAAAGACAGACATTGATGTCCAGGCTGGATAGCAACCATGGCTGCCTCCATAGATGGGGGAGATAAGGTGGAAGAGTGGGGTAGCCACCCAGGGACAGAAAGACAGTTATTATCAGGATTACAGGTAATATTTAAAAAAGGTGCAGATTAAAATATTGTAAATGGCTCAGTACTCTGCCATTAGATACCCCCCCCCCCCCAACAATGCAAAGCTTTCCTTTATTGGAGGAGGCAACCCTTTTATTTCAATCGCAGAACACTTCACATTGTGAGAACCTATAAAATAAGGTACTATAATTTGACGAGTACCTGTGACAGTTGCAGTGGCTGATATTAACCCCCTGATGATCACCCCTGCAAGGATATCCATCAGCAGAGGACTTGTATTGTAGACAGAAGCCACTAGCACACAGGACACACTTCATTGCTGGTAAGTAGCATCCCTGGTGCTGTTAAAAACATGTCACTAAATTTCATCTTTATGTTATTGCAATGTGGTAATTAAAGAACCACATCAACACCAAATTATCTACGCAGTGCATGAATAGAAAAGATGTCTTCTGTCTCCGCATCAAAGTGACCCTAATGCCCTGTACACACGACCATTTTTCTCAGCAGGAAAAAAAAACAAAGTTTTTCCCGACGGGATTCCTCTCAAGCCTGCCTTGCATACACACGTTCAGGCCAAATACTGCCCGTCCAAAGTGCGGTGACGTACACCACGTAAGACGGGACTATAAAGGTGAAGTTCCATTAAAACGACGCAACCCTTTGGGCTGCTTTTGCTGATCCTCGTGTTAGTAAAAGTTTGGTGAGAGACAATTTGCGCTTTTCTGCCTTCGTGCTTTTCAGTCCGTTACAGTGTGACGAATGTGCTATCTCCATTACGAACCCTAGTTTCACCAGAACGAGCGCTCCCGTCTCATACTTGATTCTGAGCATGCATGTTTTTTTGCGCTTCGGAATTGCATACAGACAAACTGATTTTCCGATAGGAATTTTTTCCGTCTGAAAATTTGAGAACCAACTCTCAATGTTTTGTTGGCAGAAATTCTGACAGCAAAAGTCTGATGGAGCATACACACGGTCGGAATTTCCGTTCAAAAGCTCCACATCTGACTTTTCTTGTCGGAATTTCCAATCGTGTGTACGGGGGATAATACCAAAGAGGGGACGCTGTTGACTCCCACTGACATCAGGACATGTTCTTCTCCCACTGGCCACAGTCCGGCTCACCTAAAGTTTGAAGTACAGTAAACTGGTCCTTTGTTTAGAAAGTTCGACCTAGACATGTGCACACTGAAATATTTTGTTTCGGAATTTCGTTTTCGTCCGAAAAATTAATTTATTTAGTTACTCCCGAAATTTGTTTTTATTTAGTTTGTTGCGTTAAAAAATGCATTCGTCCGAAAATCGGAATTAATTAAGGTCGAATCTGTCATTGAAGGCTTATGGTGTCTGTCGAAGAAGATTCAACGGAGCAGCTAAACTATATGATGCCGCAATTGTACATTTCCGGTCGAATGTTCCGCCTACAAGCTATAGAAGAATTCTAATGTTGTATGACATTAGTAATAATTATATTTATAAATTATTAATACTAGTCAACCAACATTCAAATTCTTCTATAGCCTATGGGCCGAGCATTTGACCGGAAATGTACGATTGCGGCGTCGTACAGTTTAGCTGCTTGTCGAATCTTCTTAGAACTTTCGACAGACACCATAAACCTTCAATGACAGATTTGAAGTTTGTATGTTTTTCGCTGCTTCGTCGAATCTTCGTCGTTCATGTCGAATGGTCTACCCCAACACGGTCTCTATAATGTCGAATATTTTCTCTCTATGTCGAATCTTTCCTTTCTATATAGAATAATCTTGGACTAATGGAGTTAAGGTTAGGCACATTCGACCGCAGATTCTTTTTTTTATTTTTCGTCCAGTCATAGATTTTCCAGTATATACAAATCAAAGATATGTCTATTTACAGACATTTAAGGGAGAAAATAACAAATAGGCTACTCCCTATTTTATCCCTCGACGCTCCCCCCTCCCACCCCCTGCTACCTCACCGTTACTACCAGAGCTTTTTTTTCTCAGAAAATAGGTGCAGGAACTCAACCACGACCCCGTTCAGATTTCACAAACAGTAGAAGGGTCTTAAAGGGGCATTAAATACCAGGATTGCATTACATACAGAATGCAGAGTTCAGGGGGGGGTTACACACAGAGTGCAGAGCTGTCACATGTAAACACAGAAACCAGACTTCTGTGTTTACAAGTGATTGTGGTGAGCGGGCACCAAAGGGTCTGAGCCAGAAGTGGTGGAACTGAGTTCCCCCAAGTTCCCCCTGAAAAAAAGCCCTGGTTACTACACTTACAACCATATTTTATTATTCCTTCCTATGTTGGCCCCTATCAGATCTTGACCCTTAAGTTTTCCGCATAGCTCCATGATTTCTTGAATTCCTTCCAAATTTCTCTTTTTGAGCTATTTTTCCCTCCTCTAAACTATTCCTTAGGCCTTCCATGTTATACGTCTCTTCTACCGAATCGATCCACTCCCATATAGATGGACTTTCTACCTCCTGCTATTTTTTGGGAATCAGCCTTTTGGCTGCATTTAGCAGATGTGGTATCAGAGATTCTTTATAGGATTTTGCCGCTTCCACACCTCCATGGAAAAGTACAGTCCATGGGTCATTCTTTATTTCCTTCTTGGTGATATCTTTTATAAATCCTAAAAAAAATTCACAATATTTTTTAATTTTTGGACAATTCCACCATATGTGGGCCATTGTGCCTGGGGACTTGCAGCCCCACCAGCAGTCAGCTGACTGGCCCTCTTTTAATTTACTCAATTTGTCTGGTGTTATATACCAGCCCGTTATGCACTTATAATTCATTTCTGCGGTCCTATTGTCCGCGGCCGAGGAGTGGGTCAGTTTTAACATTTTTTCTATTGTGATCTTATCCTTCTGTGTTCCTAACTCCCGTTCCCATTTTTTGATGAATGGAGGCATCTCCAGTTCGTCCACTGCTAATAATATCTTGTAAAGCCTTGATATATTGCCTTTAGGTTTATCTGTAGTCAGGGCCGGCCTTTGGGGTGTGCGAGCTGTGCGGCTGCACAGGGCGCCATGGGCAACAGGGGCGCCGTGCAGACACCCAGAGGCGTACTATGGGGGGCGAGCCACCCCTGGGTACCACACACTGATTGTTTTACACCTGCGGTGGCATTTTTTTCCTCTTTGTGTATGTTTAGGTGACCAGGGGGCGAGGGGTGAAGATGGGGGGGCGCCACAGGATTAGCTCGCACAGAGCGCCTGAACACCTAAGGCCGGCCCTGTCTGTAGTACATAATCTTTCCAATCTGTAAGCTGTTCCCCTGACCTTAATAGTTGGGGTAACTTTTGGACAAAGTGGCTCAGCTGTCGGTGTCTCCATTCATCAATTACCATTAATTATTCGGTGTGTTTTAGCTCCTGTAGTGTTATTAATTTCCCTTTTTTTATTATATCCCTTAACTGTGCTTTATCTTTTTTTATCCAATTCCCTCCTACTATATTTTTTCCTGGTGCGAAATATTAATTTTCCTTTAACTCAATAAGAGGTGAATTGTATTCCTTATCTATTTGTTTGTGTAGTGTGTCCCATATTTTTTGTGCATTCCGTGTTACCTCGTGAGTATTCTCGTCCAGTGCTCTAAACTGAGGGGGGTTCCAAATTATGCTTCCTAATTTAGCCTTGGACAGTGCATTCTCTAACTTTACCCATCTTTTTTCCTGGTTGTCTCTGGCCCACTCCACAACCCTAGCCAGCACCGTTGCATTATAATATTTTCTAATGTCCGGGACCGCAAGTCCCCCGTATTTTTTTTCTTGTTTTAAAACCAGGAAGAAATTCTATGTTTTTTATTCTTCCATATATAATTCATTATCAAAGTTTTAAGTATTCTAAAGTAGGGTTTCGGCAATGCGATTGGTATCATCTGAAATTTATTTAATTAATTAAATTAATTTTTGGGAGAAGGACCATTTTCAGGATATTAATTCGACCTTTCCAGGAAATTGGTCTATTCAATACCCTTTTAATTTCGTCCAGTAGGGGGATATAATTAATTTCATATACTTTCTTGATTGAATTAGCTAGTTTGATTCCTAAATATTTAAGTTCCTTCTGCCAGGGAAACCTAAACTCCGCCCTTAGGAGCCGTTCTTCTGACTTGCTGATATTTACATTTAGGATCCGATCAGATCGGGCCCCCCCCCCCCCCCGCTGCGTGCGGCGGGCGGCTTACCTCGGGGATTGATCCGGGACGACGGCGCGGCTATTCGTTTATAGCCGCTCCGTCGCGATCGCTCCCCGGAGCTGAAGAACGGGGAGAGCCGTATGTAAACACGGCTTCCCCGTGCTTCACTGTGGCGGCGCATCGATCGTGTCATCCCCTTTATAGGGGAGACACAATCGATGTCATCAGACCTACAGCCACACCCCCCTACTGTTGTAAACACACACTAGGTGAAGCCTAACACGTTCAGCGCCCCCTGTGGTTAACTCCCAAACTGCAACTGTCATTGTCACAATAAACAATGCAATTTAAATGCATTTTTTGCTGTGAAAATGACAATGGTGTCAAAATTGTCCGAAGTGTCCGCCATAATGTCGCAGTCACGAAAAAAATCGCTGATCGCCGCCATTAGTAGTAAAAAAAAAATAATTAATAAAAATGCAATAAAAATATCCCCTATTTTGTAAACGCTATAAATTGTGCGCAAACCAATCGATAAACTAAACTAAAGTAGAAAATATTGCATTTTTTTCAAAATGGTCGCTCTATTTTTGTTTATAGCGCAAAAAATAAAAACCGCAGAGGTGATCAAATACCACTCAAAGAAAGCTCTATTTGTGGGGAAAAAAGGACGCCAATTTTGTTTGGGAGCCATGTCGCACGACCGCGCAATTGTCTGTTAAAGCGACGCAGTGCCGAATCGCAAAACCTGGCCTGGGCATTTAGCTGCCTAAAGGTCCGGGGCTTAAGTGGTTAATAGATTCGGAATTGCTCGTGCTTACATTGTCGGTTTGATGTTTTCTGTTCCTTTTCACTCCTCCCCCTCCCCCACCCCTCCGCCCACTCCGTTCACCCTCAAAAATAAAAAATTAAATAGGGGGGGGGGGATCCCCCCTACGGCTCAGTCTCTTATTCACACAACCATCAGGCTGCTTCCCATTTTCCCTTTCTGCCCATCCTGGCAACTCTGGAACCTGTAGGTCTAATTTATTACAGAATCCTGGTAGGTTTTCAGGGAACCTTAGAATCGCTGATCTTCCCTCCTTCAAGCCTATTAAACAGGCCGGAAAACCTCAATTATACTTCATATTCTTTAATCTCATTTGCTCTAAGAGTGGTTTCAAAAGTCGCCGTCTTGCGAGTGTATCTGGGGCCAAGTCTGTATATATTTGTAATTCAGACCCATCATATACCACGGGGGGTTTCCCCCTTAACTTCCTCCATATTTCCGCTTTATCTTCGTAATTCCGGAACCTCACTATTGTATCTCTCGGCCAACCACCTTCCGTACTTTTGGGTTTTCCGACTCGATAAACTCTCGATCTTTAAAGGTTCCTCAATGTCTTTGTCCAAAATGGGGTTGAATATTTAGTTTAAGATTTTTCTCAGATCTTCTCCTTTTGCCTCGTTGATCGATCGAATGCGCAAGTTTTGTCTTCTGTTTCGGTTCTCCTGGTCTTCCAACCTGTATAAGATGTTTCCCTAGGTTTGTTGAGTCTGACGGACTTGCTCTCTTAGTTTACCTAATTCCTGGTCATGTTTATCTGTTCTCCCTTCTGTCACTTCTACTCTTGTCAAGAGGTGACCTAGATCAGTTCTTAGTATGTTAATTTTGCTCTTAATAGCATTTTCCAGTTGCAGCAGCATCTCAGACATTTCCCTCTTTGTTGGAATCTGAACGTCGGCCCGTTGTTCATCCGTTCTGCTTGACTCTAATTCGCTTTCTGTAGTTAATTCCTCTCTGGACACATCCGGTGTTTCCACATTTGTTTTTTTTGTCTGTCTTCTTATCAATTTTCTCTGACTGTTGTTTAGTCGTTTCAGAGCTTTTTGGACTTTCCTCCTGTGTCATGTACTGTTTTATAGAGCTGGTTGCTGCGTTGTTATTCGACGTCTTTGGGGCGCTACCCTTCTTAGTTCTGTTCCCTGTCCTATACATGGTCGTTTTCTTGGTCGCTCTTATATGCTTCCCCAGTTTGCGTGTTGTAGTTTTATTCTCTTTAGGTTCTCACTTACCCAATCCCACCCTCCTCCAGGCCTTATATATTTTTCTAACTATTTAATACTGTTCCAATCTTCATGCTGGTTTTATAAGTGAGTTACCCAATAATTGATCAGGGTAAGAACGGCTATTTCCAGAGCTACAGGCTGGGTCTTATTTGGCCCGCTATACTTGGTACGAGGAATATATGCTAGGGCCGCCAGCCTAATTGGATTTACCTTATAGGCTCGCGCCTTATTGTCCTAGGGTAAGGCACCCTTGTCACCTTGGTATACTGTGTTCAGTGGGTGGGTTTTCCAGCTTCTATTTAGCTTTAATCTGGTAGGTTAATTCCCCGCTAAAAGAAGAGAGCAAAGGGGGGGATCCAAGAAGTGATAAAACCCCACGGATTCCACACGTGACAGTGTCTATATTTACACCGTTGCTGATCAGAGGAAGCCCCCACCAGAGGGGAAGGTCCTGTTAGACCTGTATTTCTTAGAAACGTGTCAAATTTGTCCGAATACGGGCTCCCTCTTGTTTATGCCCATGAAATTCATCCGAAGGAAAACAAAAAAAATGTTTTTATTTTCTTTTTTTGGGTGGGTTTATAGGGTCAGGCAAGCTTCTATGGTTCTAGGGTGGGGCCGCTTACTCTCCCACCTGATATTGGTGGTGGTAGCCCATTCGCATTATACCCAGTATGTTCACCTCTACGTGTATATACCAGTCCTTCCGTTTAATCCAACACTGGTTATTTCCACACCTCAGTCCATTACACCTGTCACAATTAAATAGCATGTGTCTTTTCCCACACCTAACTAGGTGGGTCTGCACAGTTTGGGCTGTGCTGACTCCTCCGGGCCGTGAAAGAAGAGATATATGACACAAAAAAAATGGAGTACCTTGGCTGGGTATATAATTATCTTGCGCAGAACTTTTTAGCGGATGCCAGGATAGTTATACTATTAAGATAGTTATACTATTTTCTTTCACTGTTAGCACTTTATATAACACCACTAGCAGATAAACTGTACAGACAGTATCCTTTCAGTTCATAGTAAAACATAGTAAATGAGCTGTGTGTTTCGCACTTTTCACTTTTTGTCGATTAGCCCTTTAAGACCTTTAAACACTGCAGTCACTTAGCCAGTTCACTTGGTTCACATATTAGCAGGATAATATCCAGGGCATGTACTGTATATTTCGACCATAGTACCTTTGTTTCTGCTCATCCACCTTGCAGACTTCTATGGCTGTCTTCTTACAGCCGGGATTGCTCACCTGTCGCAGGGGGGGGGGGGGGTGTATACACAGCATGCTTGATGCCCTTCTGCTTCTGTCTACTCACCTCCCCGCCTGCCATTTGTCCTTTCAATCGATCGTGGTGGCGGCGTGAAGGTTCCGGATGGTAGCTGGCATTGACGGGTGAAACATCTGCGGCTCCCCGCACACGCCGCTGGTTTAGTCCGCGGCTTCTCCATCCGTCGCGCGTAGCTCCGGCCAGCTAGCACCATTCAGTCCCTCCCTCCGTGAGGCACATCACGTCACGTCACGTCGACCGCAGATTTGATAGACAATGAAAACGAAAATAAAGTATTTTTTAATGTCGGATCTTTCGGATTTTGGATTCTGGGCATTAGTTTTCGTTTGTTAAAACGATAACAAAAATACCCGAAATTCAGACGAAAATGCATTCGGACGAAAACGAATGCACATGTCTATTGACGACCCCCGGAATAGGTTATGACAGCGGGCAGTATGTGCAGGTTATGAATGCATAGGGTTTGACAGCGGGCAGTAAGTACAGGAGATGGGTTTGGAGGATGTGACAGTGAGCAATATGTGCAGGAGATGAGTGGGAAGGGTATTACAACTCCATCTTTTATTCTTTTACACAAAATGTACTTTTGTAACCTCTTGAGATAAGTTAGCTAGTGGCCAGCATGTACCAAGTATCTAGGCAGGTTGCCTATTGTAGTTTAGTTTAATGCTGCCCCAGCCAGGATGGGTTAGAGTTAATTATGTTTCCCAGATTTTTCTTTGTGGACTTCTTGAGTCCGCACACTGGTTTTGTGTGATTATAAAAGGGACAGGGATCGGGATCCCAGGGTCCTCGTTGCTGTTGTTGTCTTCACTGTTGATGCTGTTGCTGGACTCTTGCCCACCAGTTTGCTGTGCCATGCCGAGTCCGGAGTTCCTGCTGATGAAAGCCTGGTTTCTGCCCTGAAGATACCAACCCTGGACATTGCCTCTTAGGACTTTGCCAAAAATGGAATCTTACTTGTGCAGGTACGCTGGGGTAGCCACAAGCCTAAGTTAGAGATTAGTTTAGGGGAAAGTTTATTGCCTTTGTTTGACTGTCATGCTTAAGTTATTCAAATAAAGCTTTTGAAACTTCGTCTTTGCCAGGTCTGAAGTTACTAAAGTGGTGCAATACAGGTAACCGGCACACAGAGGCCCGGATTCACGTAGCACTTACGCCGACGTATCAAGAGATACGCCGCGTAAGTGCACATATGCGCCGTCATATCTATGCGCCTGACTTTGAAAGCAAGATACGCCTGTAAATAGGCTTCATCCGACCGACGTAAGTTTCCTACGCCGTCGTATCGTAGGCGCATATTTACGTTGGCCGCAAGGGGCGCTCCCAATGATTTACGATTTGAATATGCAAATGAGTGAGATACGCCGATTCACGAACGTACTTGCGCCCGGGGCATTAATATACGTGGTTTATGTAAGTGGTACGTCCGGCGTAAAGTTACGAATCATAAAGCAGGTGTAAGTCAGCAGCATCAATGCAAATGGCTGCACCAGGGAACACAGCCGTCGTTATTTACGTCATTTACGTAGTACGTGAATAGGGCTGGGCGTAGGTTACGTTCACGTCATAGGCAGTGATTCGACGTATCTTAGGGAGTATTTTCGACGTGATTCTGAGCATGCGCACTGGGATGGCGCATGCGCTGTTCGTTCGGCCCATAATTTGCGTGGGGTCACACTTCATTTAAATGGATCACGCCCACTTCTACCTACTTTGAATTAGGCTGGCTTACGCCTACGAATTTACGTTACGCCGGCGCAACGTTGGGAGCATTTGCTTTGTGAATTCCATGCTTGCCTCTCTGCATTGCGTCGGCGTAGCTAAAAGAGATACGCTACGGCGGCAAATATATGCGCCGATGTCTTTGAATCCGGGCCATAGTCTACAGCTCAGGTCAGTAATGCACATTTGGGTATAAAGACACAAGTAGTTATCATGGGTAACGGAGGTTTCACAAGCAGCCTGTCATTAAGCGTGTACCTGTGAGAGGTGGGACAGCCTCTAGCAGCAAAGGAAGATGTTGTCAGCACTCACTTCTTGAGTGGTCCATTCCCATAGCAACGTGAGCAGATCAGTGCTGCAGATGTCCTCAACCTGTACGCAGGTATGGAAGAGGAAGACTTAAGTGAGTGCATGCATGAAGTCTGCTCTAGGTGCACGGCAGGACCTCATTCTGTTACTGAGAGTGAGGTAGCGGAGACACACTGGACAGGTGAGGAGGGCATCTGCTCTGTGTTTCCCTCCTAAATGCAGTAACAGTAGTGGTGCATATTATGGATGCCGCGAGCCACCACCTCGTTCGGTTCGCACCAGAACCTGCAAACAGACCAAAAGTTTGTGTGAACTTTAGAATCCCGTTAAAGTCTATGGGACTCGAACGTTTGAAATCTAAAGTGCTAATTTTAAAGGCTAATATGGAAGTTATTGTCCTAAAAAGTGTTTGGGGACCCGGTTCCTGCCCCAGGGGACATGAATCAATGCAAAAAAAGTTTTAAAAACAGCAGTTTTTTGGGGGGCAGTGATTTTAATAATGCTTAAAGTGAAACAATAAAAGTGAAATATTCCTTTAAATTTTGTACCTGGGGGGGGGGGTGTATAGTATGCCTGTGAAGCAGTGCATGTTTCCTATGCTTAGAACTGTCTCTGTACAAAGTGTCATTTCTGAAGGAAAAAAAGTTATTTAAAATCATTCGCGGCTATAACGAATTGTCGGCTCCCGGCAATTCAGAGAAGAATCATTCATGAAAAAAAAAAAAAAAGCGTGGGGGTCCCCCCAAATTCAATCACCATGGCCTTTAGGTCTGGTATGGATATTAAGGGGAACCCTGCAGTAAATTAAAAAAAAATTATGTGGGGTTCCCCCCAAATATCCATTCCAGACCCTTCAGGTCTGGTGTGGATTTTAAGGGGAACTCCACCACCACCGGTGGTGGTGGGGGTCTGCGGGCGGGGGGCTTATCAGAATCTGGAAGACCCCTTTAACAAAGGGGACCCCCAGATCCTGCCCCCCCCATGTGAATGGATAATGGGGTACATTGTACCTCTACCATTTCACTAAGAAAGTGTAAAGAATTGTAAAAATAAAACACACACCGTGGAAAAAGTCACTTGCTGTGCACAGTATATCTGCCTTTAGTAAATCAACCACAATGTATTTCCACATGTCCTACCCTCCTCCTAGATCTAATAAAACAGTATTTACAACCTATTGCCAGGCTCAAACGTGGACACAGGTGGGGAATATACAGTAAGAATCTTCAGCATTGCTTTTATTAAAACTACCACTCTCCCATTGCAATGCGTATACTGTTTAATGTACACAATCTATAAATGCATGGTGAGCATGCCCTTAATTAGGAGGATAGGATGAAACATGAATTTAATGCTTACAAATATTATACTCCACACATATGAACTGATCACATTCTTCAAAAATACTTTTAATTTACGCAGATTGCCGCTGATTGATAGCAGGTGAGAAGGTGATCTGTTGTCTTCAACTAATAAGCTCTTGACAGGCAATTCATCATCATCACCTAACCTGTGTAAGTCATAAACAACAGTCATCCTGCTCTAAAATTTGCTGCCTTTGTTAATAGCCTCGGGCTGTCGCATAATGGGCATTGCCAGTCAGTATTTTATGGGTGTACACCCATAAAATGTTAATTTAAAGAGGTTAGAATTGCTTTCTGGGAGCTAGAATTTATTGTACTTGTGTATGCGCATACTCGCAAATAAACATAAATACGTGCACAATAAATGTAAGAAATCTCATCAAGTAATACTGATTTTCAAACATCAATGCAGTGTGCAAGTACCCTTAAGAGCCGGTTCACACAGGGGCGACTCGTCAGGCGACTCAGCCGTCTGACAAGTCGCGGTCTGCTCTATTCAATGGAACCGTTCTAATAGGAGCGACGCAAGTCGCTCCGACTTAGAAAAAGGTTCCTGTATGACTTTGGGGTCAACTCTGGGCGACTTGCATTGACTTCAAGTTGCAAGTTTGCAAGTTGAAGTTTGCAATTTTGCAAGTTGCCTTTCAAGTCGTCTTGAGATCGCCTTGCCGAGTTGCCCCCAAAGTCGTGCCGCCTGTGTGTGAACTGGCTCTTAATTGCATTTTCACTTTTGCAGCCAATTTGGAATAAAAACTACTTTATATTTGTAGTATATTCCCATTACCGGAAAAATGGATATTACCGCGCTTATCAAAGGAGGGGAAACAGAGAGGGGAAGAAAGGGGGAGGGGAAATGAAAGTGATGAGAAGTGGAGGTACAGCTGCGGCACTGGAAGGTGTATCAAACCATAAGCAATTGAAAATGGGGAGGGTAGTGCTGCGCTAATCAGTGGTGAATGGATAAGTGAATAAACAGGTGGGGGGAGGGGAATGAAAGTAGGTGTAATTGAAATGAGGAGCAATATAGCCCAAATGGCATCAGCATAAAAATAAATATAAATGATCAGTGAACAATAACAGTAATGGTGCAAATCATATAACTACACAGGTTCCTCTTAATGTGATGAAATACACTATAAGTAATGGTGCAAAAAAAATTCCAGGTAACTGTGCTAAGTGACACTCCTATACTGGTGATAAACAGTCCATCAACAGAGTTTGAAAAATATTAGCAAAAAATATAAGTAAAATTTCAAAAGTCCAAGAAAGCAAAAGTGCAAGTGTGGGTCCGCAATATGGAGTGAGAGGAAAATGGGTATCCAGTGATCCTTTTAGGGTAAGTAAGGATGTCCCCTTACCTTACTGCTGTAAGGTAACAGCATATAGATCCAACCACATTAGATGGTTCACTCGATGGGCTCTGATCCAACAACGGCAGGTCCTCCTTGGAGTTCTCGTCCCAGATTGGTCAGTTTCTCGCCCCAAAGAAATAAAGCATCGATGGTGTGATACCGTTTTAAAAATTTTAATTCTCAAAGAAAATAGACAGGGGTACTCACATAATCCAAAATACAATTGAGCATGTAAAAAAGAGGGGCAATCTGTCGCCAACGTCACCTCCGATACCTCTCAGTGGACTCATGCGCATTCGTCACTATCATGTGACTTCCTCAGGAGTAGTGAGAGGCATAAATGGGATCCTTTTTATAAGGTGACTTGTTTAGTAGGCTGTAAGTAAACTCAGCTGTTTGCCATGTAAATAATGCAGCTGCAGCCATTTTCCCGTAGTCTGCTAGGCATTTAATAGTAAAATCAAAAAATTTCGCCCAGCATATAAAATATTTAAATTAGTAGCATTCAAATGGTGGGTGACAGATATGACATCTCATTTATATGGTTAACAATGAAAAAAATTGAAAAAACTTAAAAGCTTCAGCCAGGGGACGGAGACCATGGGGGGGGCAAACACAGAAGTCCCATTGTACCATCATAACATTCTGTGTTGACAGTACACAGCGTTCTACA
Source organism: Rana temporaria (assembly GCF_905171775.1). NCBI lineage: Eukaryota > Metazoa > Chordata > Amphibia > Anura > Ranidae > Rana > Rana temporaria. The sequence goes on from NC_053501.1 coordinate 55,004,846, forward strand.
GGAAGTCTGGCAGCCGCCATTTTGTTGTAGCTCAAAAGACGTCCCCAGCATCTCACAGAGCGCTGGGGATACGTCTTACAAAAGTGAGCCATTCTGTCTGATGTCTGGTCGGGGGCCTGCATGGGGCCCCCCGACCTCGGCCAGCATCACAAATAGGCTTCCATCACGTATCGGCGGCGTCTATCAAAACGAGCGCCGCCGGAAGTGGAGCTGCAGCCACCTTGCAGCCACCGGAAGTGGAGCCGCGGCCATTTTTTTGAAGCCAATGCTTGTTAAATGGTGACACACGGCGTCCTCACAAGGGAGCACTCGAGGGAAACAATTAAAAACACAGGGGAGCAGGAATTTATGTGTATATACACACTCATAATGCACCGAGAAGATTGAGGCTCAATTGGTATATTAAAAAATATTGAGAGCCAGAATAATTTGTTAAAAAATATATATATGTTAAAAAGTATAAAAAATTTAAATGAATGTATGTCGACATATTTAATTTCATTGAATGGATATGCCACATAAGGTTAAAAGACGTAGATGACGTGTGCGAACAGATCCACATATACAGATTAAAAACAATCTACGTCATCAATATTAGATAGCGAAAAGGAGAGAACAGAGAGGGTAAGTGAAGCAAGAAATAAATCAAAAAATAAAGTCTTATCGGTCACTTAAAAAACAATTAAGATCAAAATCTATGTTAAGACCTCGGGGAGCAAAAGTATCCAGAGTAAATATCCAGCGAGATTCTAACTGGCTCAATGTTCTAACTTTATGCCCGCCTCGCCAGTGTCTCACATAGGGCTCTATGCCCCAAAATTTAAGATGTGTCGGATCTTTATTGTGGTGGGTAAGGAAGTGTCTTGATACACTATGTTTATCGAAACCTTTAAGGATGTTTTGGACATGTTCTTTTATACGCACTCGTAATGCTCTTTTTGTCCGGCCTATGTATTGTAGACCGCAACTGCATTCGAGTGCGTATACAACTCCCTCTGTGTTACAGCAGATAAATTCTTTTATTTCGTATACATCTCCTGTACTAGTTGCAGTAAAATCTTTCCTCTTCTGGTTCGGTTTGTGAGTTCTCAAACATGCGTAGCATCTTTTGCATGGAAAAAAACCTTTACCAGTGAAAAAAGAGAGGAAGTTGTTTTTATTTTTAGGCGGATCAGGCACATTTTTAACAATTTTGTCCCTAATAGTAGGTGCCCTTTTATATACGAACTTTGGAATCGGTGGAAGGACACCCCCCAGTTCTTTGTCAGCCAGTAGTATATTCCAATGGCGTCTAATGACTTTTTCAATGCATTTATGTTGTATACTGTAATCGAAGATGATAGGCATCAAGTCTTTATGCATTTTTTGTTTAGGCTTATCACTCATAAGAGTCTGTCTATCCATTGTTGCCACTTCTGCAATCTTCTGGTTAATAAAGGAATTGTCGTATCCTTTTTGTTTAAACCTTTCTCCCATGTCTTTTGCTTGGGTGAGAAAAGTATCTTTGTCTGTACAATTTCGTCTTAGGCGCATTAATTGCCCTTTTGGAATGTTAAAAAGCCAGTTTCTGTGATGACAACTTTCAAGCGGCAAGTAGCTATTACGATCCACATTTTTAAAATGAGTTTTAGACCGGAGTTCGTTATTTTCTTGTTCCACCTCTAGGTCTAGGAATGTGATCTTTTTGTTGCTGATTTCCCAAGAAAGTTCAATGTTTCTGTCATTGGTATTTAAATCTTGTAGAAAATCTGCTAGCGTTTCTTTCTCGCCCCTCCACAGTATGAAGATATCATCAATATATCTTTTATATATGTACAGATCATCAGGAGGTTCAGAGAAGATTTTCCCTTCTTCCCATTGGGCCATAAAAAGCCCAGCTACACTAGGGGCAAATTTTGCCCCCATGGCTACGCCGGTTTTCTGGAAAAAGTAATTGCCGCCATACCAGAAGTAGCTATTTTTAAGACAAAAGTCCAAACTTTTTACCAGATATTTTCGTTGGATGCAGGGCAACTGGGAATATTTCCTGAGGCCCCATTTGACTGCTTCGCATGCTTGATGATGTAGTATGATCGTGTATAACGACGATACGTCTGCTGTTGCTAGCCAAAAGGGTCCATCATCTCTTGGTATATCATCCAGGCATTGTAACATCTGTTTTGTGTCTCTAAGATACGCTCTTGTACTCTGAACTACTGGCTGTAAATAGAAGTCAATGTATTGCCCCATTCTTGCAGTTAAGGAATCAATTCCATTTACTATAGGTCTGGGCGGTGGATTCGTGCTGTTCTTATGTATTTTGGGGAGTGAGTATGCAATAGGTGTGCGACATGATGTAGGGATCAGATATTGTGCTTCTTTCTTATCCAGGATTCCTCTTTTTAGTCCTAAATGTACAATCTGTTCCAAGGCTTTTCTGCATTTAAACATGGGATTACTCAGAAGGCGGTTGTAGGTGTTGGTATCTCCTAGCATTTGTTCCATGCTCATTTTATACTGTTCCTTGGAAAGTACCACAATGCCACCACCTTTATCGGCTGGTCGAACTACTAGATCCTTTCTTTTCATCAATTTGCGTATTCCACTCCTAATATGTTTCGGTTCTTCTTGTTTTTTCACTTTCAGGTCCATTAGTTCTCCTGTGACCAATCTTTTAAAGACTTCCACACATTTATTATCTTTCACAGGCGGATTAAAAATAGATTTATTCTTCAGATTACTATGTCTAATTTCTTCATCTGGATTGGCAGTCCTAGTTTTGTAAGGGTTACTGATCATATACTTTTGAATATTTAATTTCCTTACATACTTTTGAATTCCTATATATGTCTGGAATTTATCCAGATTTTTCGCTGGTGCGTATTTGAGGCCTTTATCTAGGATGCCAATCTCTTCATGTGTAAGTGGGAGTCCACTTAAGTTGAAGATTCCCTCTCCCTTTCTGTTCTTTTTCTTTTGTGTTCTCTTTCCTCCTCGCTTTCCCCGTTTCTTTCTGGGGTTCTTCTGTAGGTTCTTATTTCCTCTGTATGTCGAGGCGGATGGTATTCTTGACCTCTCTCTAAAAAAGAAGAGGTATTGGGATTTTGATGTCTTTCCACTCTATCATCCACTGTTCGCTGTTCTAGGGGTGCATAATAATTCCGTGTAGGGATTGGACTCCTATCCTGTGGGTGATGAGTGTAATAACCTCGATCTCCCTCTCTTCGATCATTTGAACGAACAGGGCTTCTTCTTCTCTGTTCATGTGTATATCCTCTGTTCTCATGGTATTCATTTGGACGTCCCTGATAATAGTTGGTTTCCTGTGGCCGACCTCTATTCTCATAGCCTCCACCTCTATTATCTCGTTGGTTTTGGGGCTGGGGTCTATTATCCCTCTGGTCTTGTTGTGGTCTTTGTCCATAGTTATGGCCATTGTTATTATTTCTGCGTTTTTTCCAGAAGGGTTTCTTCCAACCATTCTGTGGTGTCCGCTCATTTTGGGGTGGTCTTCTCTCATTTTGGTAGGGAGTGTGTTGATTATAGTTGCCCTGTCTCTCTTCATTTCTGTACTGCCGGGGCGATTCGTGCCTATTCCTATCATGCGTTTCTTGGGTGGGCCCTATATAGTTGATCACTCTTGGGGGTGAATAGACCCTCACATTTCTCTCTGGTGTGGAATAGGTTGAGATGGGATCTGGTCGGCCCGATTGGCTCTGCCATTTAAACGTATGATCCGTTTTAAAATCATTCATATCGCGACTGTATTTTTTACTTTTCCTGTGTTGTACTTCCTTGTCTTTCTTTGTTAAATCATTATTCAGTTGTGTTGTGTATCTTACGAGATCTCCTGAATCTTTATATGCTTCTAGTTCTTCCTTGACCTCTAGGATGATCTGTTCGATCAGTTTCAGCTTTCTCTTTTTCCTGTCTAGTAGGAACATCAAAAGTTCTGACCCCTTGATGTTAAAAAATTTAAACCATTCGTCTATTGAGGCCTGATCTAATAGGCCATCATTAGGGGTTATATCCCATCGTAGACGCCGTGGGACAATGTTATCCTTAATATAGCGTTCAAAGGTGACTATGTCCCACCATAGGCTGATCTTTTTTTCCATATTATGCCCTAGCTTCCTCATGAGGCTCTCTAGGTCACTGTTTTTCTTAACAGGTGCAGAAGCATTAAAAACATCTTCAAGATTAACCTGCCTCTTATCAAGAAATGAGAAGACATCCATGATAGCTGCGGTAATGAGTGCGAGACAGTGATAAATAGTGGAAAAATGGATATTACCGCGCTTATCAAAGGAGGGGAAACAGAGAGGGGAAGAAAGGGGGAGGGGAAATGAAAGTGATGAGAAGTGGAGGTACAGCTGCGGCACTGGAAGGTGTATCAAACCATAAGCAATTGAAAATGGGGAGGGTAGTGCTGCGCTAATCAGTGGTGAATGGATAAGTGAATAAACAGGTGGGGGAGGGGAATGAAAGTAGGTGTAATTGAAATGAGGAGCAATATAGCCCAAATGGCATCAGCATAAAAATAAATATAAATGATCAGTGAACAATAACAGTAATGGTGCAAATCATATAACTACACAGGTTCCTCTTAATGTGATGAAATACACTATAAGTAATGGTGCAAAAAAAATTCCAGGTAACTGTGCTAAGTGACACTCCTATACTGGTGATAAACAGTCCATCAACAGAGTTTGAAAAATATTAGCAAAAAATATAAGTAAAATTTCAAAAGTCCAAGAAAGCAAAAGTGCAAGTGTGGGTCCGCAATATGGAGTGAGAGGAAAATGGGTATCCAGTGATCCTTTTAGGGTAAGTAAGGATGTCCCCTTACCTTACTGCTGTAAGGTAACAGCATATAGATCCAACCACATTAGATGGTTCACTCGATGGGCTCTGATCCAACAACGGCAGGTCCTCCTTGGAGTTCTCGTCCCAGATTGGTCAGTTTCTCGCCCCAAAGAAATAAAGCATCGATGGTGTGATACCGTTTTAAAAATTTTAATTCTCAAAGAAAATAGACAGGGGTACTCACATAATCCAAAATACAATTGAGCATGTAAAAAAGAGGGGCAATCTGTCGCCAACGTCACCTCCGATACCTCTCAGTGGACTCATGCGCATTCGTCACTATCATGTGACTTCCTCAGGAGTAGTGAGAGGCATAAATGGGATCCTTTTTATAAGGTGACTTGTTTAGTAGGCTGTAAGTAAACTCAGCTGTTTGCCATGTAAATAATGCAGCTGCAGCCATTTTCCCGTAGTCTGCTAGGCATTTAATAGTAAAATCAAAAAATTTCGCCCAGCATATAAAATATTTAAATTAGTAGCATTCAAATGGTGGGTGACAGATATGACATCTCATTTATATGGTTAACAATGAAAAAAATTGAAAAAACTTAAAAGCTTCAGCCAGGGGACGGAGACCATGGGGGGGGCAAACACAGAAGTCCCATTGTACCATCATAACATTCTGTGTTGACAGTACACAGCATTCTACAGGAAGTCTGGCAGCCGCCATTTTGTTGTAGCTCAAAAGACGTCCCCAGCATCTCACAGAGCGCTGGGGATACGTCTTACAAAAGTGAGCCATTCTGTCTGATGTCTGGTCGGGGGCCTGACATCAGACAGAATACCATAACTATAAAAAAAATTGCTTATCTTTTACAAAAATCCTACCCAGTTTTCCCCTTCTATGTTAAGGAGGAGCGTCAAATGTGGAAATGCACTTTAACCACTTGAGTATCCACCAATATATATCCCTAGTATGTCAGGTAACTTTCCAGTGCTGTGATAGTTTGACTGACAATGTGTCAGTCATGCAACACTATACCCAAATTAATTTTATATAGGTTTTGAGACTCAAAAAATACCCCCCAGAGGGAAAAGATTGTGAATATATACAATACCCTGCATGGGTTTTTCATCAGGGTTGATAAGAGTTTACCATTTTCAGTTGACCCCAAAGATGGAAGAAAGGGTGCTGTGAAAGATTCTTCTGCTTGCCTTCTTGTGATGTGAAGCTGACAACCCCCTTGCATGTTATAACTTATTTTGATCCTTGAAGGGGTCATGCTAAAATATTCACATCTTTGGCCATATACCGGCCATCTACCAGATCTCTCTTCCCAAAACTGGTGTTTAATGCCCAACAGTACACATATAGGCTCTTCTACACATACGCCTATAGATCAGGGCTCTGATACATTAGTTTTCCCACATCAAAGCAAGGCGCCCCAAGTAAAACTTTTCTGGCGCATGGAGCATTGATACTGCTTGTCCACTACTTGACTCATCGTGATGATTTACTCTACTAGTGGTTGTGTGTACAGGGCAACAAATTATAATCAATAGACATCTTATGATGTGAAAAGACACAAGGTACAGTTGGTCACCTAATGCTTACTGTGCTCCAGTTGCCAAAAAAGTTTTACTTGTGGTGACTTACTTTGATGTGGGAAGCAGAGGTATTAGATCCGTGATCTACAGATATATGTGTGGGAGAACCATCTATCAGCTGATAATTCCAATACAGAACACTGTTCCTTGAGAGCTTCTCAGCAGGGAGAAGGGAGCTCGCTCTGAAACAGCCCCAATTGATTATACAGAGTGCGGTACAGGTATACCTCTATGTATAAAGTATTCTATTTGGTAGACATGATACTTTACTTACTGGTGACAGGTCTACTACACTGGAGGAAAATCACTGGATTATTTTGAGCACATTCATGTTTTGCAAGAACTATATTTTTGCTAGTTATAGAACGCTGGGAATTTTTATGATTTTATTCATGGGACTTATTTTATCATTTTAGATCACTGTTTTTGTGTTAATAGGCACTGAAATTGTATCATTAAAGCTGTTTGGTGGATTTGATATCAATTCAAAGTGCCAGCTGAATTGGTTTGTTTTATATTCATAAAAAAATATGTAAATTTGTGAATGATTAGCTAGGCAAGTGAGCGATCCCAGGGGAGGGGTGGCTCCCCTTCAGTCCACCTGCCCCTATCTATTCATTAGAATGCATGTGCCTCCACTGTGGGGACGCTAATTGTTTAGTGTTAGGACCACAGATTACAGGGTGCCTTGGCACGGCTCTGTGGCTCACGCATGCGTTTGCAAATGCGTGCGGACAAAACCCCTGTTTTTAACCCATACTGTTAGACAGGTTAATTTGGTTGTTCTGCAGGCTGGTTGGTAAGGAGGCTTGGTTTTTCCCTGGGCATTCCCCAGGTTTTGTTGTTATCTGTGTTAGCCTTCCTATGCCACTTACTGCGATTGCCAGCAATAGATGGGGGCGGTGGATACGTTTATGTTTCACCTGTGGTGTTTATATTGGTCCAGCAGTGCACCAACACCTTTGCAGCCATTGTGATATATGCTGGGTGTTTGGTGTGCTACTGTACATTTAAGGAGGGGTGGCTCCCCTTCAGTCCACCTGCCCCTATCTATCCATTAGAATGCATGTGCCTCCACTGTGGGGACGCTCATTGTTTAGTGTTAGGACCACAGATTACAGGGTGCCTTGGCGCGGCTCTGTGGCTCACGCATGCGTTAGCAAATGCATGCGGACAAAACCCCTGTTTTTAACGCATACTGTTAGACAGGTTAATTTGGTTGTTCTGCAGGCTGGTCGATAAGGAGGCTTGGTTTTTCCCTGGGCATTTCCCAGGTTTTGTTGTTATTTGTTTTATGAGCGATCCCATGTGGTCTGTATGCAGAAAGAAAGTCACTGACATTGGACTCAGGTTTCAGGACCTGGATTATCTGCTGGAGGCACTGTACTTTCCAGAATGGAAAGTTGTAGTGTTGATGTCCACCAGTGGGTGTCTTCCAGCAGCCAGCAGATTCCAGTAATCAGTTTCCACCTGATGCTGACTGCTGGGAGGGTATTTAGGTCCTGCCCTAGTAGTTTCTCTTGCTCAAGTGTTTTGCTGCTGCTAGATACAGTATGTCACTGACCCTGATCTTGCTTCTGCACTGTACTCTGCTGCCTTGTACCTGCTCCTCTTTGTTCCTGATCCCTTCCCATTTGCTCCCTGCTCCTCCAATTTTTGCCTGCTTTTCTATGTTTCCTATTTTGTATATAGTTAAATGTTAGTTAGGCTTTTTCTTTGTTAGGTTTATTAGTTAGGTCTTACTGGGTTTTTGGTTCACTTTATATTTTTATGTTTGCTGTGTGCCGGTGTTGGAATGGATTTTGGTTTCACTGTAAATCTAACTTAAAGCATACACAGTCTGGTCCCATACACAGTCTGGCTCTTAGAGTGTAGCCACACAAATCTGGTGCTGATTCCTCACATCAGGAGAGTGTGGTGTAGCCGGGCCGTCCTGCTTTCCTCCTCACTCCAGGCATCCTCCTCCATTCCGGTGGCCGCTGTACAAACCAATCAGTGGCAAGGGGAGGATACAGTTTCCACTGCACACTGGGACATGTAGTCTAAAAAACAAGAGACCACTGCACTGCGTCTGTGTGGAGGCTGCAAAATCTCATCCTAATAGACTGTTGGACTCAGGAGGAGTAAAGGAGGATTTTTACTGCTCTGCCTGGGAAAGTTCAGGGCTTTTGGTGCCAGGACTAGAGGAGAAAGGACCTATGTATACCTGCTCTGGAACACTGAGGAGTCTGGCCAGGGAGAACTGGATCCTGTGACTGGGGATTTAGGATGATCGTTGCAGTACAGCATCGGCTGCAATATCAACACCCATGCCACTGCTTCAAAGAGGTCCCTCCAACATCCGCTCACACTGCTGACCACTGGAGGTCTCAGGGAGAGTCTAAAGGGGTCCCTTCAACCAAGTACACCTACAGCTGTACCCTGGGTTTGGTGAGAGGGTTATCGGGCCATTGCCTATACTGCTGGCAAAGACTGTGTTACTGAAAGAACACCAACTACACCTCCCATGTTCTGCATGCAGGTTCAGCAGGAATGTCATTAAGTGCACCAATGCTTCTTAAAGAGCCCCAACGATAGCCGACAGAAGAAACATCTTAAGGACTGCCCCTGTCATATAACTAATCCCATCTTCTTACCTATTCCTCATCTCTAAAATTGCTTGCCAGATGTTCTCAGTCCTAGCATAGCCACAATATAGCTCCACTGTTTTGTTAGTGCAAGTCTTACTACTGATCACTGCTGCACTGCAGGTGGCATTGTTACTGTTTATGCTGATCTGGATGGCAAGTATCTTGCCAATCTTTGTTTTATTTCAAAATTTTGCATACCAAAGTGTATTATTGCTGTCATTACTCATGTGATCTATTTGTTTGCATTACTTACTCTGTTGGATGACAATATAGTAAGTTTGTTTTTCTAACTGACTTGATGCATTTTTTCATTGAAATCGCATTACGGCTGGGTATTCAGAACTATCAGTATATTCTTGCAATACTGTGGGTTTGTGTACTGAGCCTGGTGTGTCAGAAGGTCTGAGGTCTTTGAGAATGTTGAGGTCAGGAACAGAGGACCCATCTTAACCAGTGTCTCCTTCGGGGGTATCGCTACAGTGGTAATCACTATAGTAGTGCCAACTACTTACTTTGGTCCAGGTTGAACCAATGTAATTATACAAGAAAGAGCATTCCTAGACTCTTTGGCTTTAAGTGCATGTTGCAATGAACATTTACAGAGAATCTGTAATTTAAAAAATGCTGCAGGTATAAAGCTTCAGCTTCTAATACCTTGCTTTTAAGCCCAAGTGACAGATCGCTCATAATGCTGGACCTGTTACAGTACTGTATTATCATCATCATTTTATCATCATTTTCAGTCCAATTAGTCTCTGTTGAGTTTTTTTTTTACTTCCCTCTCTCCACTGGTACTATTTATTCATACTTCCTGTCCCTAGCGCCCATGTGTGTCATAGTATCACGGTGTGTTAACAGTACAGGAAGTAACAAGGTATAGTAATAAAGACGTGAAAAGTGTACTAACCCTATCACTCACTCTGTGGAAAATGTTTTGGCAGGTGTTGGTCTTCATTTTGGAAAGAAAGCCCCACAATTTCGGAAGTTCAGCAGCAGGAAGAGGACAGGGCAGCCCTACAGTCAAGATCGGAAACCAACAGCCTGCACACAGTGGGACATACTTCAATACAGGTAAGGTATATAATAAAAGCTATGGAGAATTTTTTTTTTAACTAAACTTCAGCTTTAACGCCCTTTCATAGTCAAAAGCCATGTACTAGTTACAAGTTCAGCACAAAGCATTCCGTAGACCCAGCGACTGAGCTCCAATGTTGAAAATGATTCTATACAACAAATACATTTATTAATTTTAAAGGTCTGTAAAAAAAACAGAGGAGTCTGAGGAAGACATAACGATGCTATTAACATACAGAACAAGACCCATACAGAACAAGACCACAAAATGAAAAGACAGACACCGGAACCTTTGTGAGAATGGCATGTATTGACAAACAGAATCCTCTCACCAAAATGGAAACATAAAAATACATTTATTATTGTGAATGTATAAAATTGAGCCTGTTGAACGAAAATCAGTAATCATATGAGCCTGTTTGCAACTGGTACTGGAACTAACATAAATTGGTAGGATAAGAATCAAGAATTTCCCTGTGGGAACTTTGAAGGAGTATATTTTTTCTGAGCTTTTAAAGTGAACATGTGCTTTGTGACTTCAGGGTAATTCAAGAGCTTAACCTTGACAACCCCCCAAAAGCTAATACACTATATTACCAAAAGTATTGGGACGCTTGCCTTTACACGCACATGACCTTTAATGGCATCCCAGTCTTCGTACATAGGGTTCAATATTGAGTCGGCCCACCCTTTTCAGCTATAATAGCTTCAACTCTTCTGGGAAGGCTGTCCACAAGGTTTAGTAGTGTGTCTATGAGAATAAAAATAATATAATAGTCGCGCTACAAATATATAATTGAAAATATAACCAAGTGATTCAAGTGAAAAAATTCATACTGATAATAAAGGAATTCACCTTACAATAGTGTACAAATGAAACCAAAATGATATATACAAAAAAAGTGATGTATGAGTGTCTCAAAACATCTACTAGTGAAACCAATGTTCATGTATTGGTCAAACATCCATGGTGCCAGTGAATGTACAACACCGCATATGAAGGAAACACAATTCACAATGTCCACAACCAGATGGTGAAATTCCAGTCCCACAGGGAAAATAAGATAGGGGGTGAAGAGTGCAGGGGATCAGACAGCAGTCCACCACCACCGCAACAGATCCCTCATTGTGCACCACACGTAAAAGAAACGGGGGGACCCTTACCAGATTTGTTGGACCTTAGGTGGCATGGTCATACAGGATTAGCGGATGTACCTCTGCAAGGTTTAAAATCGCTGGGCATCTCCTACAAACCTCATCTCCATCCGCTCAGAAGACAGTGGAAGCATGAAGGGAACACTCTCTCCAAAATAGGCAGAAATAGGCAGATCCGTAAGTGATTAATATAAAAAATAATGGCAACAATAGTGCATTATCCTTTAAAAGAGCACTAGATTGTTTATTGGTAAGTGCACACAAAAAAAACGATACAGCCAAACAAATTTAGCATTAAAAGTAGCCAGCACAGCTAAAAAACACAATCAATTGCACCACCCTGACCAGTTTCGTCACAAAATGACAAAATGACGTTCTCAAAGGGACCTTTGAGATCGTCATTTTGTGACGAAACTGGTCAGGGCGGTGCCACGTCCCCACCTGACCCCAGAAGCACCGGTGTATGATTGATTGTTTTTTTTAGCTGTGCCGGCTACTTTTAATGCTAAATTTGTTTGGCTGTATCGATTTTGGTGTGCACTTACCAATAAATGATCTAGTGCTCTTTTAAAGGATAATGCACTATTGTTGCCTTTATTTTTATATTAATCCCCTATCACTTACGGATCTGCCTATTTCTGCCTATTTTGGCAGAAACCATGAACATTGGTTTCACTAGTAGATGTTTTGAGACACTCATACATCACTTTTTTTGTATATATAATTTTGGTTTCATTTGTACACTATTATAAGGTGAATTCCCTTATTATCAGTATGATTTTTTTTCACTTGAATCACTTGGTTATATTTTCAATTATATATTTGTAGTGCGGCTATTATATTATTTTTACACTGTTCACATGATTATCACATGTTTTTTGTGTCGCAGCTTTTTCTATAAATTTTTTTTTTCATTCACATACCATTAGCGCAGTTTTACACCCCTTTTTTCCATGTGTCTATGAGAATGTTTGACCATTCTTCCAGAAGTGCATTTGTGAGGTCAGGCACTGATGTGGACGAGAAGGCATGGCTCGTAGTCTCTGCTATAATTCATCCCTAAGGTGTTCTATCGGGTGGAGGTCAGGACTCTGTGCAGGCCAGTCAAGTTCTTCCACCCCAAACTTGCTTATCCATGTCTTTATGGACCTTGCTTTGTGCACTGGTGTGCAGTTATGTTGAAACAGGAAGGGACCATCCCCAAACTGTTCCCACAAAGTTGAGAGCATGAAATTGTCCAAAATTTCTTGATATGCCAATTGTGACGGGAGGGCCTGTGGAACCCAGAATCCATTGGAAAGTATGGGATAACCATGTTTCAGCTCCCCATGCACCTCTTATGTCTAAGTCACTCTGTGTCGATTAGGGGCACAGGGTGAGCAAGAAAATAATGAACCCTGAGAATATGATTGGATTACTTCAAATGGGACAGTAATATTCATTAACAATATCTCTCAAGAAATATGAAGATTTTATCCCCTGTACACTGTGAGTGCTATGACCAGGAAGTATAACTAATATGGGCATTCCAAGAAGGTCAATGTAAGAGTCATTAGATTCCCATTGTTGTTTGTGACAAATAACTCTGCTATTGTGTGAAGGAGTTCTGTGTCGATTTGTGATAATGTTGATTGTGTCTTCTGAGCTACAAGACGGCAAGTCTGGCCTAATGGTGATGTCTCTGAGTCATCTAAGCTGTCAAAAGGGATTAGTTAATGAACTCATGTTAATTAGGTTTCTGGTCACAGGTGTATTTCCAGAATAATATGAGCAGGAAGTATGCACCTCCTCTTTTGACTGTGTATAAAACTTGTAATGCTTTCAATAAAGATTTATTCCTGCTTGACCCTCAAGGCAGAGCTTCGTCTCGTATTTGGGGAAGAATCATTCGTATGGGTTTCTTGTTCGGCTGGTTGAAGTGTTCGGTAGCTGCCTTTGTGTTCGGGAATGGAATGTCCTAAATGACTTTAACCCCTTTCATACTCAGGGTGTTGTTACAGTTAGTGGCAAGCAAAGGGATGATTCCTACAGCCAGAAGGACAGCTACAGGAGGACACAGGCCAATGGAAGCACAGTATGAACGGCTAAAGCACTCTTCCCTCAAGGACTTGCTGGAGAACCGGGGCCGACCGGCCAACAACCGTAAGAAGATGGACATTATAGCAGAACTAGTCGAAATGGATAGAGCCGAAAGACTCAACATAACCGAAAGGCCCAGTGTAACAGACAGGACACCCGAAGAGGCAAGCTTTGATCGGGCTGTTAACATAAGACTGCTACATTATGGTCCTAACCCTACAGCGGAGATCATAGACCTAGTAATAGTGGCTGTGGAGGCAAATTGGCCACAGCAAAGAGGTGCTGCTGCAGCAGAAGTCACAGCAACACCAACTGAAAGGAGAGGAGACGTACAGATACCAGCCACCATGGAAAAGGAATTCAGAAGGAGGTTGCGAGAGATGCAGATACAGCATAGAGGACCAGTATCAGAAAAGGTCCTGCTGGGATGGTCTGATTCTATCCACTGTGAACTCTGGAAGAAAGTGCTAGCTCTCGAGCAGCAAAACCAGGGAAAAGTTCTCCGCTCAAACCATGTAAGGTACTGGTCACATTATGAAGTACGAATGCTGTTATTGGGGGAACAACTGAAGCAGGAGTGGACAGCTGATGCGATTGGACAAGAGCTACAGAGCCCTCCGGTGGTATGTAGCCCAAGAGTGCCCGTGGTCAGCAGGTGACAGCCCCATGGAAGGCTTCGACTATGATGGCCTGGGATTGTTGTATTGGAGGCTGTGCAGGGACCCTGACTTTGGGAGTGATCGGGATTGGCGTTTGGAGGAAATAATGGAGCACAGACAGTGAAGACTGAATGTCTCGGAAGGGCACAGGAAGATTTAGAGTTTCTGGCCGTTCAGGAATGGGTGCCGGAGATCGCCTACAGACAGCTGCTAGACTCTGCTTAGCTGCAGGGTGGGGCTCCCTTGCCTGGGGCTATCAGGAAATACTAGTAGACAACTCTGAAATCCTGGCTGAAGAATCGGCAGTGGAAAATCTGGAGATTACCATCCCCAAAGCTGAAGTGCTGACAACAGGGCAGAGTGCTGCTAACCTCTGCCCAGCACTGATAGCATCTTCTGGGTTCCACGGACAGGAGATGGTGAACCTCTATCCCCAGACACCAGTTGCAGAGACAGGGGATTTGATAGACTTTTGTGCTGAGGAAGAACAACCTGATGAGCCTCCAGCAGAAGAGCTGGTATCAGGGTCAAACTTCACTGTGCTCTGCCCAGCACCAACAGCAGTATCTGTGGGTTACAAGGAACTTCCCCAGCTGAAGCGCTGGTCACCAAACAGAGGGTCCAAGACCTCTGTCCCACACTTGTGGCAGTTTCGGAGGCTAAGTGTGAGAAGGTGGCGATCACTTCCCAGCAGCAGATAAAGGAGGAGAAGGGAGAGGAAGTGCTCATTGTCCCTCCCCAACAGTCGGCCAGGGTGAAGGAAGTGGTCTTTCCTCCCCAGCAAAGATCAGTGCACCTGGGAGACAGTACCATAGACATGTCGTCCCAGCAGCCATATGAGGGAACTGAAAAGGAAGCAGCCGGCTCACCTCCCCAATGGCAGCTACGCCGTTTGGGAGTGGAGGAAGCCAGCCTCCTGCCACAATGGTCAACCAGAGCGGAGGATGTGGAGTCCCAAGCAGAAGTGCTAGCAACCTCTGCCCAGCACCGGCAACAACTGTGGAGTTCCAGGGAGCTGGGGCAGTATGGCAGATTTGTGATAATGTTGATTGTGTCTTCTGAGCTACAGGACGGCAAGTCTGGCCTAAAGGTCATGTCTCTGAGTCAGAGTAATATGAGCACCTCCTCTTTTGACTGTATAAAACTTGTATTGCTTTCAATAAAGATTTATTCCTGCTTGACCCTCAAGATAGAGCTTCGTCTCATATTTGGGGGAGAATTATTCGTATGGGTTTCTTGTTCGGCTGGTTTAAGTGTTCGGTAGCTGCCTTTGTGTTCGGGAATCGAATGTCCTAAACGACTTTAACCCCTTTCATACTCGGGGGGTCATTACACTAATGCCTTAGGAGTTTCCTTCACTGGAACAAAGGGGCCAAGCCCAACCCCTGAAAAACAACCCTGCACCATAATCCCCCTCCACCAAATGATTTGGACCAGTGCACAAAGCAAGGTTCATTGAGATATGGATGAGCGAGTTTGGGGTGGAGGAACTTGACTGGCCTGCACAAGTCCTGGCCTCAATCCGACAGAACACCTTTAGGATGAATTAGAGTGGAGAATGCGAGCCAGGCATTCTCGTCCACATCAGTGCCTGACGTCACAAATGCGCTTCTGGAAAAATGGTCAAACATTCCCATAGACACACTCCTAAACCTTGTGGACAGCCTTTCCAGAAGAGTTGAAGCTGTTATAGCTGCAAAGGGTGGGCCAACCCAATATTGAACCCTACGGACTAAGACTGGGATGTCATTAAAGTTCATGTGCATATAAAGACAGGGGTCTCAATACTTTTGATAATATAGTGTACACATCTTTTCTTTGCTGCTATGTCGCTCAATTTGACTGCTAAAATCTGGAGAAGATGTCCAATCATTGCCCACATAGCACAATGTCCTCTTTTATTGTGACAGTGCTGATGATTGGTGACTAGCCCAGTGCTGCCATCTGAATGGAGCAGCAGGGGACTAAAGAAGAGGTAAGTATGTGCTGCTAGAGTGGTGAGATTTAAAGTAGGCATGTTGTTTTGCTCTACACGAGCAATTTACAGGCTTGCTTTAACACACATTTGGCTTGTCAGAACAAAAATATGGGAACTGCCATTTCTGATTTGTAGTTTCAGGCTCTTGGGTTTTCATCTGTATCCTTGCTTCGCTGTTTAATGGAGACATACAGAATTGGGCATCCAAACCAAATGGTTAAAGTTTGAAAAGTGCTTTAAATTGCTCACAAACCAAAAAATGTAAAACAGCCAATGTGTTTCAGGGGCTGCACCATTTATCCCCTTCATCAGGGCCTAGTAAAATGGTGATCTGTTTGATCTGGTTTACACTTTCCTTTTGGATTGCAATTATGAAAACTTCTTTGTGTTTGATCTTTTGACCAAGTATTGAAATCCCCACAGCTCTTCAACATTTCTTTCTAATTTTTAGTGAGTCACTGGCCTAAAACAAGCTTGTGCAGAGCAAGTGTCCAAAAAACTGATATGCACTTTTTTGTTTCAGGTCAGTGACTCACCAAAGCAAAAGCAAAGATAAGGATGACAGAGCCAGGGCTCATATCTCTAAAATATAAGTTAGCAATAGCATCACCGTAGTTTTTATTCAGGCAGGGCTGATTTGGCATTGAATGCCTCATGATACTATGTTACCGATGACATAATATATACTGTACATAATTCAGGGTATGGCATGACATTGGAAATAAAAAAACACAACCCATAGCTGACAATTCACCAATTCAAATTGACAACAATATAGACTAAATCATTGATGTGGTTATTAGCATAAGGAAATTAAAGGGTTAGTTCAACTTTCTACAAAAAACGTAAAGGTGAACTAACTCACAATACCTTCCCCACACCCTCTGGTCCCTGATATACTTACCTTCTTCAATGATTATCTTCTGCTGCCCGCACCAGTTGGTGTAGTGGTTCGAGCATTTGAAAATGGTCATTGGTCAGTGGCATGTGACCATGCTGACTAATTGGAACCTTTCTGAGGCCTCTTTCTTTTAGAATGGCCTTCTGTAACAAAAGAAAGGGTGCAAAACAGTGCGGTTTTCAAATGCCCAGACCACTATATCAGCTACTGTGGGCAGTGAAAGACAATTATCAAAAGGAGGTAAGTAACTGTAAATAAATAAACAATTATACTCAAGCTGGACACTTTTTATACTTAAAGTGGTTGTAAACCCCATTCATGAGTTGCCATTTGAGACTCACAGTCGCAGTGCCCATTTGGATGAGGAGTGGCTATTTGATGATGGTACATCTTATATACACATTGAGGGAACAAATTAACCTTTTTAGGGAGTCCTTCCTGCCCTTTTATATAAGTAAGGAATGATTTTCTTCATGCGGTTTCTGTTCAGGATGTGTTTTTTTTTTTCCTGTTCTCCCCTTAATCCGGATGTCCAGAGATGTTTTTAAGATTTTGAGCTAGTAACAAGCAAGCCCTGAAGAAGCGGATACACAGACCGTAAAACATGTTGGCTACTCCAATGTAACATCTCTATTTGGATTTGTTTTACACATAATGTGATTTTATATGTAGGGATTTGTATGTTGTTTCCCTTCTGTCTTATGTCTCTATATGTGATTTTCTATTTTTCTAATAAATATTTTAAAATATATATATGTATTATTGTCTGTCTGGAGGAGACCATTTAGCCCCAAATTTTCTATATTTCCCTTTCCAATATTTACAATATGGGTTGGCACTCCAAGACAACACAATTTTATTCTTATTCTATGGGCCTGGACTATACAATTGCATTCTACTTCTGGCCTATTAAGGGAATTCCTTGGGGACCCCCAAGTCACTAGAACTAGTGTCTCCAATGGAAGACTTCCCCCCTATTATTTTATGGGGGACAACCTAACATTTGGGATTTTCTCTTACTTTCAATGTTAATAGTAAACAGGGCAAATAGAGAGGATGAATCTCCTTAACGGGGGCACAGATAGCAATAAAAACCGGCAGCTATTCTAATCCCTCTTCTCTCTATCCAAAACTAATAAAAAAAGTTTTGCCTTTAGTTATACGTAAAACAAGTCTGCTATATGGTTTAGTAAACACTTTATTTTTCTGATATCTATACTGTGTCTTTGTTTAATTCACATTTTGATGTGTGTTTAACCTAAAATTATACTCAAGCACACAGATGCAAGAAAATACCTACAAGAATTAACGAAGATGCAAATGCCAAGTGATACATTA
Organism: Rana temporaria; assembly: GCF_905171775.1. Lineage (NCBI taxonomy): Eukaryota > Metazoa > Chordata > Amphibia > Anura > Ranidae > Rana > Rana temporaria. Next base: position 55,023,053 of record NC_053501.1, read on the forward strand.
ATACAAGTTATGAGAAGTCTTTAAGTGAGGTTTCTTCTGATTATATTTTTAATCAAAGTAGATGTTACCAGACAAAATTACAGCAGTAGCACATGGCCTACTGAACTACAATTAGCTTTTCATCAACAGCTTCTGGACCACAAAATTTAACATGAAGACAGTGCTTTATGGTCACTTTGTTGCACAAAAGCCATCAACCTTAAATTCCATAGTTAAAGCAGCCTGACTAGTGGTGGCATCACTAATGTTTTACATTTTTTTATTTAACACCCGAATGAGTCTATTTAAGAAGCAGTTTAATGATCTTCAGTAATGGGCATGACAATGGACTAATGTGTTTCCTATGAGATTTTAAGTTCTTAGATCAAAAATGACTTTTAAGATCAACCACATTTTTCCAAAATCTTAGCATGACCAAGAAGATCTAAAATCAATAGATGGGAAAAATACATGTAAACATAAACAGGTAACAGTAAAACAACTTTACGGGAGTAATACATGACAGGTACAAATTTGTCACTTCTCACCATACGAGAAAACAGTAACAGTTTTATCTTTTGTTTCTTGCAATTATTTTTTCTTACAATTTAAGGACACTTCAGTCCTTAAACATTTTGACACTAATCTTCAAAGGCAATATATATATATATTATATATTATTTATATATTATATATATATATATATATATATATATAAATATACATTTTTACAAGAGCAATTCTCAGTGACTCAGCCATCTAGAACTGGCTGAGACTATATAACATCAAATATTCAGAAGTAATTATAACAAAAGCAGCATATCATGTATAGCACTCACAACAACTGGATTCCCACTGTTTGCACAGTAACATGATAACAGTTCATAGGCATTCTAACTATAAAAGGCTGGAGCTTTACGTCAAAAAAGCTCAGTTCATTTTCTGGTGCATGTATATATTCACTGTGATAAGTTCTCATAAAGCCAATGTCATGCAGCAGCTCTTATAACCACGTTATTTCAAAAGGCATTAAAAGACCTCTGGGCCTGCTTTGGCTAAGCAGTAATTCTTGTTCGGGTGTATTTTTTTTTTTCAACTTTACACCACGAACACATACACAGCACAGGCCAAACACAGCTGTAAGGTCAACAGTTAATGAAAAGGGGAAGTGGTAGTTGCAGAATTTGAAACTGCATTGTAGTGTCCCCATGCCTACTGCAGTCTTGACAGCACCATGGCCATTATTCTCACCATAATACTTCCTTGATTTAAACACATTCATGGCAGCTTGTTGTGGCTGGGTGGATGCTGCCCATACCAATATGGTTTATCTTCCACACTTTTTTTCTTCCAGCGGCAAAGCAACAACATTTTGAATGTCTTGCGGAAGGTTTTGTTGCACAGGGCATAGCAAATAGGGTTAACTGTGCTATTAACATAGCACAACCAGTAACCCAGATGCCAGAGAGTGGAGGGGATACAGTCAGAACAAAAAGTAGACACCAGAACCATGATGTTGTAAGGAGTCCAAGTGATGATAAAAGCTAGGAGAATAGCACTTAGTGTCTGTGCTGCTTTACGTTCCTTAATTAGAACCATCCTTTTGCGCTTCGTGATATGATTGCTGAAGCTGGGGTCCATGCTTCGCAAAGAGTGTCCTTTGGACATGGAGGAGCAAGGAGTGATTTTTACTTTTCTGCACCCATTATTCACTTCCTGAGAGCCATCGTCATTCACAACAATTCTAAACTTATAAGAGACACACTTTTGACTTTTCTGTGCATGAGCTTTATTTGGGGTTAAAAAGAATCTTTCACTATCATATTCATTAAGTGCTGCTTGCTCTTTTGTGAGAATATGTTTGGTTTCCTCTTCTTTCTGAGCTGCAGTTTGGTTCTTGTAGGCACCCTGGAAGACACCTTCCTTAGCTTGTTTGTCCTCATCATCTGAAGACGGGTAGCTGCTGCAGGTGGTCAGCTGGTCTTCCTTCGCCCACTCATTGGAAATATTGGGACTGTGGGAGTGGGAGATCTTGACGGTGGCAGATGTACTACGATTGGAGGATGACCAAGAGGCATGACAACGCTCTCTTTTGGTGAGAGTCTGCTGCTTGCAGCTAAAGCAGGATTTAAGCAGAGCCCCTTGTGGTCTCATCATTTCAAAATCTGCGACTGATTCAGAACCCTGCAGCTCAGCCAAATCTTTGGTGCGCTTTTCTGTCTCTTTATATATACGGCAGTACAGAATGGTCATCACTGACACTGGAATGTAAAAGGCAGCAATGGCCGTGCCGAAGGTAATTATTGGTTCATAAAGGAACTGTATTTGACATTCCTCTGCGGGCACTGTGCGTTCCCCTACAAAATACTGCCAACAGAGGATAGCTGGGGCCCACAAGATGAAAGAAATTAACCAGGCCAGTCCAATCATAATCCCAGCTCTCTTAGGTGTACGCTTTGCTCTGTACGTTAATGGTCTTGTTATAGAAAAATACCTGTCAAAACTAATGACCAGCAGGTTCATCACTGATGCATTACTTGCTACATAATCCAACGCAAGCCACAGATCACATGCCAGGCTGCCCAGGGACCATTGGCCAATCAAAATGTAGGATGTGTACAGATTCATTGAGAATATTCCAATGATGAGGTCCGCACAGGCCAGGCTAAGAAGGTAATAGTTATTAACAGTCTTCAGCTGACTGTTTACCTTGAATGACACCATAACAAGGATATTGCCTACAATTGTGATGAGACTAACTACGGCGCTGACTGTGGCAATTGTTATAACCTCCCACAGGTTGTGGGCTTTCAGATTTGTCCCATTAGTGGAGTTTAAAGTGGTGGAATTGGAATCCATAGTCCTCCTTATCTTAAAGATGTTGATACCAATGACCAAATAAGCAGGATCTGGAAAAAAAACAAAAAAACAGTTACATTAGTATTTGATGAATTTGTCATATTAGATAAAGAACAGGGAATGTATAAAAAAAATGTTAAAATTGATTCTGTAATATTGTAGCTAGTACTGTAATTGTGTGACTATATAGTGGGCACCATACAAAAAACCTGTGCTTATTTTACCAGTGCTTTTGTGCCTGATCTGCCACTGAAGTTCCCTGAAAATCCTACCTAAGTACTGACTTGCAAACCCAATTTTCTTTGGGTAAATGTATAATACGGGTTTCCTTTTAATAACCACATCTTGAAAACAAGTCAGAAGGTACAGCCAATGGTGTTTATTGACTAAAGGCAAATAGGCTGTGCACTTTGCAAAGTAGTACAGTTGTCCCACAGCTTAGTAAATGAGGTAAAGCTTCAATTTGCAAAGAATACCCAATCACATTCAAGGAAAATAAAAAACAGCATTTTGCTTGCACGTGATTGGATGATGGAAGTCAGCAGAGGTTTTGCTCATTTACTAAGCTCTAGAGCAGTGATGGTGAACCTTGGCACCCCAGATGTTTTGGAACTACATTTCCCATGATGCTCCTGCACTCTGCAGTGTCGATGAACATCATGGAAAATGTAGTTCCAAAACATCTGTGGTGCCAAGGTTCAGCATCACTGCTCTAGAGCAACTAATTTTTCAGAGTCCAACTGTGGATAAAGTCTGATTGCCTTTAGTAAATCAAACCCAATGTGTTTGCCATGCCTGAAGGCTATCAGTCTGGCACCCACACTGTCATTTTAATCCACAATCTTTGTAACTATTGCCATGTATTTTCTCCTACCACTAACAGTTCAAGCCCTGATGAAAGGGAATTTGTGAGCCTCCAAAGCACACTGTGGCTGTACATACTGACTTGTTATCATGATTGATTTATTTTTACGGGACCATTTATAAACATGTTGTGCTCTCTGACTTTTGTCAAATCATTCCAGGACCCATAGGGCTACCCTGTTTGTTAGAGAGCTGCCTCTCAAGACTAGCAATTGCATCAGGTCACATTTACAGTGCACCCAAAAAGTATTCACAGCGCTTAACTTTTTCCACATTTTGTTATGTTACAGCCTTATTCCAAATTGGACTAAATTCATAAATTAATTCTTTTTCTAAAAATTCTACAAACAATACACCATAATGACAACGTGAAAGAAGTTTGCTTGAAATCTTTGCAAATTTAATAAAAATAAAAAATGAAAAATTCAATGTACATAAGTATTTATAGCCTTTGCCATGACACTCAAAATTGATCTCAGGTGCATCCTGTTTCCACTGATCATCATTGAGATGTTTCTACAACCTGATTGGAGTCCACCCATGGTAAAATTAAGTTGATTGGATATGATTTGGAAAGACACACACCTCCCTATATAAGGTCCCACAGTTACCAGTACATGTCAGAGCACAAACCAAGCCACAAAGTTCAAGGAATTGTCTGTGGACCTCCAAGAAAGGATTGTATCGAGGCACAGATCTAGGGAAGGGTACAGAAAAACAAAAACAAAATTGTTGAAGCATTGAAGGTCCCAATGAGCACAGTGGAACAACCAGTACTCTTCTTAGAATGGGCCACCCAGCCAAACTGAGTGATCGGGGGATAAAGGCCTTAGTCAGTGTCATGAAAATGTTATGAAGATGTATTTAATATGTATTGTCATAGTGTCGCCAAGTGTTAGTTATCCCGCAACCCGCTCTAAAGAGCTGGCTGGGGCAGACTGACGCCGATTGAGACAAACTTCATGAGGTTGGCGAAACGTGTTTGCGGAGTGGGGATATGTCTGCTGGTGAAAGGGCCTCTGTGTGATGCACAGACATTCGCCTGGGGGGGATGTGTCCACTCTGCAAACGCATTATCGGTTTAGCGGAAGTGTGCTCTTGTCACCTCTGTATGCCTGATCAACATAAAGGTGGTGCCATGGACGTAAACCTGCAGATAAGCTCCCCTCATCAGGAACTGTGTTCATTGGTTGATGTAGTATTCATGTTGTCGTATGTATTTAACTAACCCTGTCGGAAGGGTTTCCTATATTGTCACATCCTGTGTTTATTAAATCCCTATATGGTCATTTCCTGTGTGGAGGTCACATGCTGTGACATCACTTCCTGTTGGTAATTTATTTTGTGATGTTGGAATAAAATAGTGAGACACAGGGCTCCCAGGGGGAGTCATGCTAAGGAGCTGAGAACTTAAGGATGGTGATGTCTGTTTATAGTGGATTTTTAGGTAAGATGCATTATATCATTAAGAGGAAATGTGTGCTTATTAGCACAGGAGATTGGTTGTGCGTTCTGCGTACAGCCTAATTTCGTTGACAGTCAGGAAGGTGACCAAAAACCCATAATTTCTTTGTGGGGAGAGGAGAACCTTCCAGAAGAACAACCATCTCTGAAGCATCCCACCAATTAGGCCTGTATGGTAGAGTGGCCAGATGGAAGCCACTCCTCTGTAAAAGGCACATAACAGCCCGTCTGGAGTTTGCCAAAAGGCACCTGAAGGACTCAGACCAAGAGAAACAAAATTCTCTGCTCTGATGAAGCAAAGATACTCTTTGGCCTGAATGGCAAGCAACATGTCTGGAGGAAACCAAGCACCGCTCATCACCTGGCCAATACCATCCCTACAGTGAAGCATGGAGCTGGCAGCATCATGCTGTGGGGATGTTTTTCAGCAGCAGTCTAGTCAGGATTGAGGGGAAGATGAATACAGCAATGTACAGAGACATCCTTAATGAAAACCTGAACCAGAGAGCTCTGGACCTCAGCCTGGGGCGAAGGTTCATCTTCCGACAGGACAACGATCCTAAGCACACAGCCAAGATAACAAAGGAGTGGCTACGGAACAACTCTGTGAATGTCCTTGAGTGGCCCAGCCAGAGCCCAGACTTGAACCCAATTGAACATCTCTGGAGAGAGCTGAAAATGGCTGTGCATTGACACTCCCCATCCAACCTGAGCTTGAGAGGTCCTGCAAAGAAGAATGAGAGAAACTGCCAAAAAATAGGTGTGCCAAGCTTGCACAGTATAGCATTATACTCAAAAAGACTTGCGGCTATAATTGGTACCAAAGGTGCTTCAACAAAGTATTAAGCAAAGGCTGTGAATACATGTAATATTTCTTACATGTATTCTTAATAGATTTGCAAAGATTTCAAACTTTTTTCACATTGTCATTATAGGGTATTGTTTGTAGAATTTTAAGGAAAATAATGAATTTAATCTATTTTGGAATAAGGCTGTAACATAACAAAATGTGTAAAAAGTGAAGGAATACCGGATGCACTGTATCACTGAATTCAGTGTTCCTTCAACAGCATTTATGTGATATAATAGCAGATTCTGAATAGTACTGTAAAGTCACCTAGGCTTGTTTTATTATATAAATGTGCAGTTCTTATATTATCAGAAAAGTAAGAGTAAATTCAATAGAAGCTAACACAGGGATTGCCCTCTGCTGGTTGGTAGTGGTACTCAGTTTCAGCAGATTAGGAATTTCTGACACAGATTTTTAACCACTAAAGGACCGGAAGGATTTGTCCCCTTAAAGACCAGGATTTTTTTTGCGATACAGCACTTTGTCGATTTAACTGACAAGTCGTGCAACATTGTACCCAAACAAAATGTATGTCCTTCTTTCTATTGGTGGTATTTGATCACCTCTGCGATTATTATTTTTTGCGCTATAAACAAAAAAAGAGCACCAATTTTGAAAAGAAAAAACACAATATTTTTTACTTTTTGCTATAATAAATATCCAAAAAGCAAATAAAACAAAACAAAATTCTTCATCAGTTTAGGCCAGGGGTAGGCAACCTGGGGCCCTCCAGCTGTTGTGGAACTACATTTTCCATGAGGCATTGCAAGGCTGGCAGTTACAATTACTCCCAGAGGCATGATGGGACATTCATGAATGAATTCATGAGGGTGGGAGTCCCTTCCGCCACCTGCCGAAGTGATCAAGTGGCTAATTAGCCACTCAGATCACTTCTACCTTATAGGGAATCACTGGCTGCAAACGTACATAACAAAATGATGCCCATAGGTGCAGGCATCTTTCCGGTATAACCACTGAAACTAGAGGAGGTCCATAGACCTCCTCCCGGCAGGAAGTGGTTAAATGTGAATATGTAGAATCACCTAGGAAGCAGAGAAAGAATTATTTAAAGATATGAAGAAAAGAAAAAGCTCCAGGCATGCACATTTTCTGAAGTGCTCTTTTTTTGAGACTGTGAAACAGATAAGGCTTAAAGGTCAACATAATCCCAAAATATGGTAAAGCACTAAGCATTGAAGTTCTAATTTCTTCTCACCTTCCTTTACATCCTATTACATAATCCGATACATCTGGCAGAGTACAAAAGCCCTAAGTCTTTACTGACAGCTTACTCACAGCTTGGAGAAAGTGGCTATTCTGCTAATTAAAGATGACATCTACGCCCATTTACTGTAAGCATCGAATGACCTTAGAAAACATTATGAACTTTTTTTTTTGATGTATGCTAACAAAACATAATTGACCACCTATTAAATGCAAATCTTCATTTAAAAACATTTACACTGTTAGAACAAAGTTTTTATTCCTGACTAATTCCTGCCTCTCCAACTCACCTTGTATTGATAAAAACACAAGGCTGTTTCTGAATGGCAGAGGAGCCATATGACTGACTCTGTTGTCCATGCAGGAAGACAGCACTGCTTATTAAATGCAGCAAGGACTGAGGCCTCGTACACACCACCCAACATGTCCGATGAAAACGGTCCGCGGACATGTCTGCTGGGATCATTTGGTCTGATGTGTGTACACACCATCAGACCAAATTCCCCGCGGACAGAATACGCGGTGACGTGGCGGCGACGATGATGCCGCGACGTGCGCACACCAGGAAGTTCAATGCTTCCACGCATGCGTCGAATCACTTCGACGCCATGCGCGGGTTCTCGGGCCAGCGGACATGTCCGATGAGTCGTACTGACCATCGGACATGTCCGACGGACAGGCTTCCAGCGGACATGTTTCTTAGCATGCTAAGAAACATTTGTCCGCTGGAAACCTGTCCACTAGGCCGGGAAACTGTCCGGTCGGCCCTACACACGACCAAACATGTGCTCGGAAACTGGTCCGACGGACCAGTTTCAGCAGACATGTTCGGTCGTGTGTACAAGGCCTAAGTATTACAGAGTCTGCAGCAGCCAAACCATTCTACAATGGTAAGTGTTCTTTTTTTTTTCAAGCTGGCCCAAAAAAATCTATTTAAAGCAGGAGTTCACCCGAAGTTTTTTTTTTAACATTAGATTTAGGCTAGTTATGCGAAGCAGAATCGGGTGTTTATTTTAAAATAAATTCAGTACTTACCGTTTTAGAGATAGATGTTCTCCATGGCTTCCGGGTATGATCTTCGGGAATGGGCGTTCCTATTTGATTGACAGCCTTCCGACGGTCGCATACATCGCGTCACGAGTTGCTGAAAGAAGCCGAACGGCTACTTTCGGGAACTCGTGACGCGCTGTATGCGACCGTCGGAAGGCTGTCAATCAAGTAGGAACGCCCAGTCCCGCAGCCCATACCCGGAAGCGGCGGGAGAACATCGATCTCTAAAACGGTAAGTACAGCATTGATTTTAAAATAAACACCCGATTCTGCTTCGCATACTTAGCCTCAATCTAATGTTAAAAAATTATTTTTTGGGTGAACCTCCACTTTAAAGTGAGAGGAAAGCTGGAGTTCTGATTTAAGGTGTCTCAAGGTGTTAATATAAATACTGTATTAACTTCTTTGGATCGGAAGGAAGGAGTGCCCGGTGGCCAGAGAAATGCAATTTCTACAGTATGGTTGATACGTGTTTATTAAAAGTAGTAACATGTAAATCAAGCCATTGTGTTTCGAAATGTGTTTGCTTGATGTACATGATGATGTTACTACTTTTAATAAACGCCTATGAACCATACTATAGAATTTGCATTTCTCTGGACACCGTGCACTCCTTCCTTCCCATCCAAGTCTACATGCTGAAATGAACATAAGGTCGTACATAAAAAGTAGCAGCCCAAACCCTAAGACGATCCACCACCACCATCCACCATCAGACAACCCACTGTAAGAAATGTCTTCCTATCTGCCCACACAAACACCCACCCATGACCAGTGACTGATCCAGTCAATCCAACAAGGTCTCCAACACAAACCAGATGTATTATCTTCCTGACACTCATTGGAACTGAAGAAGTGGCTTGGACAATTTACAAAACCTCTTCAACTTTACAGAATAAGTCAAGTTGAATGTGGCTAACTACTACTAGCTATATCATGACCTGGATAAAGGAAAACCTTCACAGACAGCATAGCAAGACCTTTCCCTAGTTGGTGTTAATTGTGTGGACTTGTTCTTCTGAGTTTGTGCAGTTTCTGCATGCAACAGTTCTGTCAGGCCGCGTGCACACAACCGGTCCATCCGATGAGAATGGTCCGACGGACCGTTTTCATCGGTTCACCGCTGAAGCAGACTGATGGTCTGATGTGCGTACACACCATCAGTTCAAAAACCGATCGTGTCAGAACGCGGTGACGTAAAACACACGACGTGCTGAAAAAAACGAAGTTCAATGCTTCCAAGCATGCGTCGACTTGATTCTGAGCATGCGCAGGTTTTGAACCGATGCTTTTGTGTGTACTAACCATCGGTTTTGACCGATGGTCAGCCGTCCATTGGTTCGATTTTAAAGCAAGTTCTCTAATTTTTGTCCGAAGGACAACAGACCGATGGGCCATACACACGGTCGGTTTGGACCGATGAAACTGAACTGAACTTCTGAAAACTGAAAGTCCGTTTTCATCGATTTGGACCGGTCGTGTGTACGCGGCCTCAGAGTTTCAACAGATTCAAATACATCATTCAGACCTGTACAAAAATCAGTTGCACATTCCAAAATGTTTGCACTACAAAGAGTCAGACATATCTACAACACTCTTTATGAATTCCCTCGTTTGAGTACTTGAAAATATGGACAACCTGGTTGCAGCACGATCACCCAATCATCAATACTGATAGCATCTCTTATATATATTCCTGAAGAACATATCAGTTTAAGAGTACTGTTTTTATTATACTTAGCTATTGTGTGTCTTGCTCACATATTTCTCTTTCTCCAACCCTCTTTACTATGTTTGAGAAGGTATTACTAAACACGTACATGCCACCCACGTGTCTGTATTCATGCTATATTGCAGCAGGAAGCAAATAAACTTTATATGTGCAGATAAACTTGGCAACTAATTAAACCACAACACATTCAACACAAATTTGGCAATTAAAACTGTAGTAACAAAACCATCAATGCGAGATTAACATCAGGTAATTACACATTTAGTATTCAAAATGCTTCTCCTTTTTTACTTTCTTTTTCTTAACTTCCCCCCTTTCTACACACAAACATACATACATAAATTGATAGATGAATAGTAAATGGCTGCTTTATCGCTAAAATTGAATTAATTTTATTAATATAAAGACTGATAAGTTCAGCCCTGTACAGAGTACACAGAGGGCCAGATTCTCATAGAATCGGCGTTGGCATAGTGTAAGCCATTTACACTAAGCCACCGCAACTTACTGGAGCAAGTGCCGTATTCTCCAAGCACTTGCTCCATAATTTGCGGCGGCGTAGTGTAAATGGCCCGGCGTATGGCTGTGTAATTCAAAGAGGGCGGCTTGTATTCAAATTAAGTGCGCCCCCGCGACGATCGAACTGCGCATGCGCGGGGCGGAAAAATAGCCCAGTGCGCATGCTCCAGCTCACGACGGAAAACGTCTATGACGCCGACGTGAGCGTCATTGACGTAAAGTCGTATTCGTGAACGACTTAGGAAAACTATGTAACCGACGGAAAAAGCCGATGCGGACCCGACGCCATACTTAACATGGCATACGGCGGACTGGCGTAAGGTTACCCCTCATATAGCAGGGGTAACCTTACGCTTACGGAAACGACGTACGCGACGACTAAGGGATGCAAATTCGTTTGGGAATCGGCGTATCAGGCTCATTTGCATAGTCAAATGAGAACTGAACGTAATCGCCACCTAGCGGCCGGCGTCGCATTACATCTAAGATCCGACGGTGTAAGTGACTTACACCTGTCGGATCTTGGCCGTATCTATGCGAAAATGATTCTAGGAATCACTCGCATAGATACCCGGGGCCAAAAACAGAGATTCGACGGTGTTTCCTGAGTTACACCGTCGTAACTCTTTTGAGAATCTGGCCCTGAATCCTTATTATCATTCCAGTCCCACTAATTACAATGGTCCAAAAGACTTAATACAACCCAAACCAATACTTACATCTCAACTTTACCACAAAACATCTATTTTCCTTCATATTGAGCAGTCATTGTCAACCAGGGTTCCATGGATTGTTATGGTTCCTCCGGAAGTTTCCAGGGGTTCCTTGCGCAACGAGCAACTTCTGCCTCTTAGATGAGTAACCACTGGCAACAATTATGTTTCTAACGATCTATAAGAGGGGAGTCCTCCCAATGACCCCAGACGTAAGTAGAATGCCTCCTAGTAATAATCGTACTAATGCACTATGAGCTGTGGATATTGTAATTGTTAGCAAGGGTTTCCTGAGTCCAGAAAGATATTTCAAGAGTTCCCCATATTGCAAAGGTTGAGAAAACTGACCTACACACTGGATTTTGGGTATTTTAATGCTTTGATTGAACCTGAAAAGAACTCAGCTAGAATCCATGCTTGACTTTCATTGGCACCTCATAGAAATGGCATAATGAGAGAAAGTGGCCTATTGGAAACAACAAGTTCAGTACATCCTATACATATGCATTATACAATACATTAGCTGCTTTCTGTGATTTTTGTGACCCTTATCTCTGTAATGTATTACTATAGGTTTTCACTGTTGACCTTTAGTGTTATCTTCTACATATAAAGGTTCATGTTCATTTTAGATGTCACCATATTGGCAATATGTGCCTTTTACTCAAACCCTGGGAGTTATAGGAATAATTTCCTTCCACGCTCTGTTCATTAATTATGCATCATTTACAGAGAAAGCAAGCAGAAAAAGCAAAGTAAACTGTTATCTTGTGACAATAAAGGGTAAATGATCCATACAAAATGGAATACCAACTTAATGCAAAGATAACATGCTGACCAAGGATGATACGTTGTCTAGTGTCATGAAAAATTACCTTATTTACATTGGAGATAACTGTGAATGAGGATTCGCTATATTATAAGTTGTGTGAGTCATAGTTCAAAGTAACATCTCGCACAGCTGAATATGCACCACCTGTTGTTTCCGTCATATATGGCTCTATATTACACGAAATTAGAAAGTAATAGGTCAAAAAGTACCGGTACTTATGGTCTTCCTCTTCTCCTGTAAAAGTACATATTATAGTTAAAGAATGTACCATAGCTATTACCAGATAGCCTCCCATTATCTCTGCTTAGTCACAGCTAAAGGCAAAAGATACTTAGCCCTGCGTCATACAAAGTATATTTCCTTTTTTTATTACATACAGTATCTCACAAAAGTGAGTACACCCCCTCACATTTTTGTAAATTATATCTTTTTATGTGACAACACTGAAGAAATCCACTTTGCTACAATGTAAAGTAGTGAGTGTACAGCTTGTATAACAGTGTCAATTTGCTGTTTCCCAACATAACTCAACACACAGCCATTACTGTCTAAACCGCTGGCAACAAATGTCAGTATGCCCCTAAGTGAAAATGTCCAAATTGGGTCCAATTAGCCATTTTCCCTCCCCGGTCTAATGTGACTTGTAGGGCCCCATACAGGCGAGCGGACTGTCCGCTGAAATCGGTCCGCCGGACCGTTTTCAGCAGACATGTCCGCCCGGAGATTTCTGTCTGATGGTTGTACACACCATCAGACAGAAATCCGCGCGGACAGACAGCGCGGTGACGTGGCCGAGCCGTCGCTGCGACAATGACGCGGCGACGTGCGTGACCCTGGAAACGGGACATTTGTCCGGTCGGCCGTACAGACGACCAAACATGTCTGCTGAAACTGGTCAGCGGACCAGTTTCAGCAGACATGTTCGGTCGTCTGTACGAGGCCTTAGTGTTACATGGTCTCAGGTGTGAATGGGGAGCAGGTGTGTTAAATTTGGTGTTATCGCTCTCACTCTCTCATACTGGTCACTTGAAGTTCAACATGACACCTCATGGTAAAGAACTCTCTGAGGATCTGAAAAAAAAAAATTGTTGCTCTACATAAAGATGGCCTAGGCTATAAGAAGATTGCCAAGACCCTGAAACTGAGCTGCAGTGCAGTGGCCAACCCAGTCTAGCAGCAAGCTGGCCGACATAGACTTGACAGGCTGTCTGAAGCAGAGCTGGATGCTGCACCTCTCCCTCCTGCGTAAACTAAAATTCCGGGAGGGATGCACAGCAACTGGACAGACTCATCCGTAAGGGGCCTAAAAATGCACTAGTATAGAAGCTGGATAAAAAAAAGTTAAAAAGTAATTTTTTTATGAAGGTCTGTAGATCAGACAAAAACAGGGACAACTAAGGAGGAAAGAGAGACAGGCCCTATAAGGGTTTTTTCACACAGGCTATCTGATAAGATCCACCTGTCAGTTCTTCAGGCAGTCCTGGTCGAAAGGTCTATGCATTCCTATGGACTGGCAGGTGTAAACTGACCTGTGTCCATTTACACTAGCCTAATTCCTCCTATCAGGCCTGCTAAAAAATGGAGGACTGCATCCTTTTCCATTTGGGTGAACCAGATCGGAGGCATCCACTAGTAAACGTACAGAGGAGTCTATTTACTTACACCTGTCCATAGAGCAGAGTGGGATCTGTCCATATTCACCCCGATAAAACAATCACGGACTTGTTATCCACCCCGCTCTGCTCAGATCAGGAGGGAATGCTGATCAGAATGAAAGGCGTCTGTGTTGAAAAATATATAAAAAACAAAGGGCCAGATTCTCAGAGACTTACGTCGGCGTATAAATTACGCTAAGATACGAGCGGCGTAAGTCTCCTACGCCGTCGTATCTTAAGGTGCATATTTACGCTGGCTGCTAGGTGGCGCTTCCGTTGAGATTGGCGTAGAATATGCAAATGACTAGATACGCCGATTCACGAACGTACGTGCGCCCATCGCAATTAGTTACGCCGTTTACGTTAGAGATACACCCGCGTAAAGATAAAGCTGGTCTCTAGGTGGCGCATCCCATGCAAAGTATGGACGTCGGAACAGGTCTATCTTTTTACGTCGTTTGCGTAAGTCGTACGCGAATAGGGCTGTGCGTAAATTACGTTCACGTCACAGGCATTGAGCCGACATATTTTTGGGCGTAATTACGACGTGATACTGAGCATGCGCGCGCATGCGCCGTTCGTTCGGCCATGCATCTACATGGGGTCAAGCCTCATTTAAATACAACATGCCCCCTACAGCCTACTTTGAATTACGCGCGCTTACGCAGGCCCATTTACGCTATGCCGCCGTAACTTAGGAGGCAAGTGCTTTGTGAATACAGCACTTGCCTCTCTAAGTTGCAGCGGCGTAGCGTAAATATGGTACGCTACGCCCACGCAACGTAGATCGGCCGTACCTGAATCTAGGCCAAAATACTTATTCTGGGTACATTCAAACCTGTACTGCAATGCAGTGCATAAATACACTACATTACAATACAGTTCCAATCATACAATAAATCAGTTCATCCTGTGGTATGGTGCTTAACGAGTTGTGCGGAGCAAAGTTCCCCGAAACCTCACGTCATGCATGATGCCATTTTCCCCCGAAGGCAGTACCAAAACACATTACTGAACTACCGGTGCAATGTCTGATGTGCTGTGCCTGGTCCCACACGCCCTACAAGACACTACAACTAAAAACAAAGCATGCATCATTCCAAACATTTCAAACACAATTTAATAAAAACGGGTAAGGTAAAGGGGTAAGGGAGGGGGAAAAAATTCACAGCCCCGAAGCTTTATTGAAAGGACAGAGACACAAAGGGGAGAGTGGGGGAAATCTTCAGACATCCTCGTCCTCCTTGAAGTCCATCAGGTTATAGTTTCTGAGCAGACTGTGGTCCAGTCTGCAACAGTCCTCAATGGACATCCTCTCCCTCTGGTGGATGAGGAGCTTTCTGGCGCACCATAAAGCGTTCTTAATCACTTAAGCCCCGGACCATTTTGTTGCTAACGGACCAGGCCCCTTTTTGCGATTCTGCACTGCGTCGCTTTAACTGACAATTGCGCGGTCGTGCGACGTGGCTCCCAAACAAAATTGATGTACTCTTTTCCCCCCACAAATAGAGCTTTCTTTTGGTGGTATTTGATCACCTCTGCAGTTTTTATTTTTTGCACTATAAACAAAAATAGAGTGACAATTTTGAAAAAAAACCAATATTTTTTACTTTTTGTTATAATAAATATCCCCCAAAAATATATAAAAAAAACATATTTTTCCTCAGTTTAGGCCGATACGTTTTCTTCTACATATTTTGGTAAAAAAATCGCAATAAGCGTTTATTGATTGGTTTGCAAAATAAGGGATAGTCTTATGGCATTTTTAATAAAAATTTTTTACTAGTAATGGCGGCGATCAGCGATTTTTGTCGTGACTGTGACATTATGGCGGACACATCGGACACTTTTGACACTATTTTGGAACCATTGTAATTTTTACAGCGATCAGTGCTATAAAAATGCACTGATTATTGTGAAGATGACACTGGCAGTGAAGGGGTTAACCTGTAGGGGACGCTGAAGGGGTTAAGTGTGACCTAATGAGTAATTATTACTGTGTGGGGGCGTGTCACGTCACTGATCGTCATTCCCTATGACAGGGAACAGACGATCAGTGACAGTCTGACTAGGAAGCACAGGGAGAGGTTACACTTCTTCATCTCTTTGCGGGACACTGGCCTGCGATCGGGTCCACAGAGTACCCAATAGGGTCACGAGCGCGACCATGGCTGTGCATATTAAAGGGGATGTACCTGTACGCCAATATGCGCAGCCGTACCATTCTGCCGACGTACTTGCCGTACACGTACACTTGCCGACTGCGTGTGGCAGTTGGCAAGTGGTTAAAGAAACACATTACCTGCCAGGCACTATCAATGTCCTCCTGAGCAAAAGTCCCACAGAATAGTCCATTCAGCACACCAAAGTGTGTGAAGGCTGTCTGTGGCACAAAGTCCTCAACAAGTCATGTGCAAAGGGGCACTCCCAGAAAATGTGCAGCGCAGTTTCCTCCTTGATGATGCACAAGTGGCAATGACGGTAACTGCACATGATTTTGATACGTATAAATGTTCTGAGTGCAACCCCTTTTGGATCGCCATCCATGCCAGATTTTTGTGCCTGTTGGTGAGTCTCTTTGAAGAAACATTCCTCCAGACTACCTTGCTAGTGGCTGATTGTAGGATTGGAACATGCTATGTATTAGGGCTGTTTAGGTAATGGGTAACTCTGCAGTAAAAATGCAGATTGTTGCCTCTGGTGCAGTGCAATATTTTTGTACTTAGCTTAGGGTTAGCTTGCTTAGGGCATAATCTAAATTTAGGGCTTAGGGTTAACTTAGTATAAGTTTGCTTAGGGTATAATCTAAATTTAGGGCTGTATATATGTCAGCCCCTCCCCCCCCCACACATGTATATATGCCAGCCCCATCACACCTGTATAAATGCCAGCCCCATCACACCTGTATATATGGCAACACCCCAAACGTGTATATATATGTCAGCCCCCACATACACAAACCTGTACACACACAAGTCTCTGGCCCCTCCCTGTACACAAACAGCCCCCTCCCTTTCCTTCACAGCCCCTACTTGTAAAGGAAATCTTCCTACCTAGTTCCAGCTTGTTTTTACGAAGCTGACATTTTGCTGACACAGAGGAACACAGTACAGGCAGCTCACACGAGGGGTGCACATGCATATAGTAGCCAGAGGTGGCAGTAAAGAGCTTGATGTCTGAGCTCAATGACACGTTGTTTCTATAGATTGTTTCTATAGTGCACAATACTGCTCCCCTTCACCCGTTCTGCCTGGGCGGGCCCCTTACAGTTGTATCTGATGTACCCCCCTGATGGCGGCCCTGAAGGTGAATGAGAATCAGGAACCATGAGAGGGAGGTCTTGCCACGTCAGTCTTCATTAAACTTCCAGGTTCCAACTTGAATTGAAGGATAGCTTTTGGGAGGGCCCTTAAAAATAGTGTGGTTCACTAATCTGTCTTAAATATTTGATTACTTCTTAAAAGTATAAAAAAACATGTATTATTAGTGATTCTTAAAGGAACACTAAAGGTTTGCTTTTTATTAGATCAATTGATTGCTGTAAGCTAGAGCATTTAAATATCACTTACCTCGTTTTTCCTTTTGACCTCCAAAATACAGTAATCCAGGTTTGAAAATGCCATTTCCTGTCTCTCCTCTTCTTGCTTTCCACCAGCATCTGAACCGTTTTGCATGGTGGAAAGCAGAATGTGCTCACCCCTTCCCTATAACTACAGCCCTGCGTGAAGATGCTCTCTTATCCCTCACAGGCATGGAGGCTAAGCCTAATGGGAACTGTAGTTCCCATTAGGCCGTGATGTAGCAAGAATTAATACGCATCGCAAACCAGGAAGTCAGTGAGAATAATGATTCAGGAGTGACGGAGGTGAATAAAACAGCTAGATTTCAACAGGTATCAAACTAGTTATAGTGCAAAACATTACTTTTTACTTTATCAGCTACTGTCAGACATTAATTTAAGAGGAAAATATTTGTGTCTTTACAACCCCTTTAAGGACCAGAATTCTGGGAATTAATATTGTAAATCCTTTACCTTTTGTTAGAACTAATTGCATTTTCTGTTACCGGTAAATTCTCACTGTACACATTATTGGCCCAGATTCAAGAAGCAATTGCGCCTGTGTAACCATAGGTTACACGGCGCAATTGCTTACTTGCTCCGGCGTAGCGAATGCTCCTGATTCAGGAACATCGCTACGCCGACTGCAGCCTAAAATCTGCGTGGCATAAGGCTCTTATGCCACGCAGATTTTAGGCTGCATTCTAGCGATGACCGCTAGGGGGCGATCCCATTGTGATCTGTGTATAGTATGCAAATTGCATACTAACACCGATTCACAACGTTGCGCGAGCCCTGCGTACGCAAATTACGTAGTTTGCGTACGTCGGGTTTCGCGTAACTTTACACATCCTAATAGCAGGCGCAGCCAATGCTATAGGATACCCACGTTCCCGCGTCGCGAGATTTAAAATCTACGTCGTTTGCGTAAGTGATTCGTGAATGGCGCTGAACGCCATTCACGTTCACTCTGAAGCAAATGACATCCTTGCGACGTCATTTGCCGCAATGCACGTCGAGATCATTTACATTGCGCGCGCTTACGCTGGGCAATTTTGCCGGCGCGCCCTCGCAATTTACGGAGCTACTGCTCCGTGAATCGAGGGCAGCGCAAAATATTTGCGTGGGCGCAGGGCAAAATCGTTGCCCTGTGCCTCCGCAAATAAAGCGCAAATGTACCTGAATCTGGGCCATTGTTCTTTTGGGCAGATATGGGATTCCATCAAGTGCATAGCTTATCGGATAAATGCAAGCTCATATCACTGGTTATCCCTTGATCTCACTGTCCTGGTCACTAGATGTCACTGTTGTCCGATATTTAGAAATCCAATGGAGAATTGTAAAGCTATGAATTTAATTGTTATGCTATGCTGTTTTCCTTTGTTGCTGTCCTTATGAGGTGTATATATTCTATATGGAACATGATTTCATTTAACTCAGTGTTCTGGGAACATCAGCTGTTGTCATACACCACTACTGCAAAAAACATTGTGATCTGTAATCACAATATAATAGCATGCAATGCCAAGCTGCGGTTTACAAAGTGAGGAAAATAAGAGAGATATGGACAGCAGAGAGAGAGCTATCATTTTGCCCCTGTACAAATCATTAAAGCGGAGCTCCACCCTACTTTCAACAATAGGCTAATCATACTGCCAACATTCAAAATGTTTAAAACTGAGGTTTTTATCTTTAAAATCTAAACAGTACCTTTTGTTTAATGAGGCTTCCGGTCTGCACAACTGCGGGTATTCTTCGGGTATTGTGTCACTTCCCGTACGGGGCGGTAACTTTAAATTTCGACGCCTACCGCTGTGATGGCAAAACAAGCTGACCCCGCTGCTCCCCGTTTGCGAGTGCGCTTGCGAGGGATCGAGCGGTGGATGCTGGGACATCAGCATCACCGCAACAAGGAAGTGCCTGCTTGTGGGCTTCTAATGCCCACAGTTAAAATGACAACGGCACAACGAGCGGAATATAAATGTAAATAGCAGACAGAATGACAGAGGAGGGGACGTTGGACACCAAATACGTGAGTTTATTTAAGCTATGCTATTAACTATTTAACTACCCCACCAAAAATAATCGTATTTGCGTGGGAGATCCGCTTTAATAAGACCTCATCTGGAATATGCAGTTCAGTTTTGGGTACCAGTTCTCAAAAAGAATATCAGGGAACTGGAGAAAGTGCAGAAAAGGGCAACCAAACTGATAAGAGGCATGGAGGAGCTCAACTATGAGGAAACATTAGAGGAACTGAATGTATTCCCTCTTCAGAAGAAGAGAGTAAACTGCTGAAAAATAAAAATAAAAACCTGTAAGACAACGGCATTAAGGGGTAGTATGCACATTATGAAGGTAAGTACCTTAAAACAAAGCCCTTCCAGCAGCACCCGCTCACCACTGAGACGGGTGACATCTTATGTGAGTGGCCGGAGCCACAATGACATCACTCCTGCGCATGTGTGTGGGAGCTGCCATTTCCAGCACGGTCTCTGAAGGCCTGACACTGTAAGCCGGACCATTAGAGCGCATGAGCCGATGATGTCATCGGCTGCATGCACTCTGAATATGTCCTAATCTGTACACGTTTAGGAGATATTCACAGTACCTACAGGTAAGCCGTATTATAGGCTTACCTGTAGGTACAAGTGGTAGTACAGAGTTTACAACCACTTTAAGTAGGGATATGATCAATAATTAAAAATATATAAGGGGTCCAAAAAGTGAACTTTGTGTTGAGTTATTCACTTTAAGGTCATCACAGAGGACAAGGGGGCACTCTTTTTACGTCTAGAGGAAAAGACACCCTCAAGAGGTGGTTCTGGCCAGCTCAGTAGTTTGCTTTAAAAAAGGCCTGGATTCTTTCCTAAATGTACATAACTGGGTACTGACATTTATAGGTAAAGTTGATCTAGGAAAAATCATATATATATATATATATATATATATACACAGTACAGACCAAAAGTTTGGACACACCTTCTCATTCAAAGAGTTTTCTTTATTTTCATGACTATGAAAATTGTAGATTCACACTGAAGGCATCAAAACTATGAATTAACACATGTGGAATTATACATAACAAAAAAGTGTGAAACAACTGAAAATATATTTCATATTTTAGGCTCTTCAAAGTAGCCACATTTTGCTTTGATTACTGCTTGGCACACTCTTGGCATTCTCTTGATGAGCTTCAAGAGGTAGTCACCTGGCGCAGCACCCCATCACTCTCCTTCTTGGTCAAATAGCCCTTACACAGCCTGGAGGTGTGTTTGGGGTCATTGTCCTGTTGAAAAATAAATGATGGTCCAACTAAACGCAAACCTGATGGAATAGCATGCCGCTGCAAGATGCTGTGGTAGCCATGCTGGTTCAGTATGCCTTAAATTTTGATTAAATCCCCAACAGTGTCACCAGCAAAGCACCCCCACACCATCACACCTCCTCCTCCATGCTTCACGGTGGGAACCAGGCATGTAGAGTCCATCAGTTCACCTTTTCTGCTACACACAAAGACACGGGGGTTGGAACCAAAGATCTCAAGTTTGGACTCATCAGACCAAAGCACAGATTTCCAATGGTCTAATGTCCATTCCTTGTGTTCTTTAGCCCAAAGAGATGTGTCTGCTGCAAAAGGTGGCTACTTTGAAAAACCTAGAATATGAAATATATTTTCAGTTGTTTCACACTTTTTTGTTATGTATAATTCCACATGTGTTAATTCATAGTTTTGATGCCTTCAGTGTGAATCTACAATCCAGTCTTATGGGGCAGACTGGGCTGAGAGGCAAATTAGTCTAGTGCCCCCAAAAAACGCTGCACTGATTCCGGTATGCGGGCAGCCGGCATTCCGCAACTGTGTGTGGGGGGGGGGGGGGCACTGCTTCTAATTTTGTCCAATTTTGTCTGTCCTATCATCCTGGACCACAAACCTTCCTCACTGTGCTATATGTTTTTTGCTGCACCATTGGCATGGTTATATCTTCTTAGTCCTCTCCATAAAAGTATCAGAAATTTGTGCCTAAAGTGGAGTTCCACCCATTTTTTTTATGTTTGTCTGTGCTGCATGCCCTAATCTCATAGTGTTCAGAATGGACAATTTTTATTTATTTTGTTGCTTGTAAATACCTTTATTTTGTAGTCCTTCATTACTTCCTCCTCCTTATTAGCCTAGGCTATTAAGTCACAAGGCTATTCGCAAGGGTTTCTGGGATAGGCATCATGTATCCCAGTAGTCCTTGCAAATAGCCTATTTGCATAGAGAAGGGGCGGCAACTTCCTCTGACACTCCCGTTGCTATGGAAACCTGACTGAAACCTATTACATCGCTTGTGCAGCACTGAGCATGTGCGAGATCTGCAAGGCTGAAATCCAGGAAGTCATACAGTCTGGCTTCATGATGCCCACACTTAAGATGGCCACGGTCTATTTCTAGATTATAAACTAACTAAATGCTCTAACAACCTAACAAAACGGACCTTAGTTTACAGACTAACTTTACTAGACTACATTAAGCTTGTGTATTACAGGGGTATTTATATTTAAAAAGTGAAATTGTGGGTGGAACTTCCCTTTAAAGTAGAACTATAGGCAACACTTTTTTTTTTCATTTTGGATAAAGTAAGGGAGGGTTATAGCCCCTGTCAGTTTATTTTTTACCATCCCTGTCCCATTGCAGAGATTTCCCTTCACTTCCTGCCCAATAGCCAAACAGGAAGTGAGAGGAAATCTTTGCAAATTAAGGAAATCCATTGCCCCCCAGGCCCTCCTCATTTGAAAAATTTCAGAGCGGGTCTTAAACAGCAAGGAGGATGACCTTGACAGGAAGGGGCGGATCATATTTAAATTAAGGGGTGCGCGACTTTAGTCAGGCCTAGGGCAGCACAAAACCTAAATACACTACTGCCTGTATGTCATGTACAGTGAGTCAGTGTGCGTTTATGCTTTTATTTTGGTGTGATATTAGTGTCATTAATGACAACACTTTAAATGGGCGCCCTTCTAGCGACTAATTGTAAAGTGGCTTCCAACCTGACTGTCATTTTTCTTTCATCTACACTAAAAATGTTCTTTATATCAATGTAATTCATTAATCACAGCCATTAGAAGAGCTGTTCCTTAAGAGGACCCCAGAGAGCTATTTGGCATTTTTTTTCATCTGGAACTGTCTGCCAGTGAATTCAGATTTCATTGTTCAAGCTTTGTGGCTTTCATGACATTGAAGTTTTTAATACTGGTAGCACCGGCGCAACCTGCAGGGCTTTGTGCTGAAGCAGCTGGCTGTATAACTCATTCAATGTCACTAAATAAAGAAGCCACCCGGCTAGGTATTCCGAAGCAGGATTTGTTCTAGAAGATTTTGTCGCTGTAGGTTTGTATCTTGTATCACAATCTACGTTTTTTTTTTTTTTTTCAGAGCGTCCATGCTGTGCATCCTATTTATTGACCTGTCCTGTATACAAGGTGTGTGCCTATATAGAAGGCAAGAATACGTCAAGAGCTGCACATTATTTTTTTTTGCCGACCGAATACAAAAATACAGTAGTTGTGAAATTGTGTGACCGTTTGAATGAATTGTGATAGTGGAGTATTGTATGATCGGGATATTAAGGGGCATATTTATAAAGCAGTCAATGGGATATCCACCAGACCATAGGTGTGCGCAGCCTATTGCATTAGGGTGTGCACCCCAAAGCTCAAACCTATTTGCATGTGTATATACAGTATATGGTGTCAGCAGAGCGGTGGGCGGTGTCAGTAGGGCAGAGATTGGTGTCAGTAGGGCAGTGGACAGTGTTAGTAGTTTTTTATTTTTATTATATATTTATTTTATTTTAGGAGCCCCATTAGGGAGCTTTGGTGTATTTCTGTGCATTACTGCATGTTCAAAGCAGTATATTCCAGTGTGTTACTGCACGTTTAATGCAGCATATTTCTGTGCATTAGTGCACGTTTAACGTTGTATATTTCGGTGTGTTATGTGCCATTTAATGCTGTATTTTTCTGTGCGTTACTTAGGGTGACCACGTGTCCCGGTTTGCCCGGGATCGTCCCGTAATTTAAGTTTTTGTCCCGTGTCCCGGGAGCCTTCAATGCGGGACAATAGTTCGTCCCGGAATCAAACATGGACTGCCTGCCACACTCACTACCGCAGTGCCGCTGTTTGAAATCACTGGTTGCTAGGGCCGCCCCGCTTGTAGCAACCAGTGACATCACCGTGTCCCTCTCTCTGAGGCTCCGACTCCACCCCCACCTCCTCCTCTTCTCCTCCTCCTCCTCCAGCCGCGGTTCTTGCAGCGCAGCAGAGAGAGCAGCTCAGCATCCCCATCGTCAGGACACGGTCAGACGAGTCAGACACAGTGAGTCACTCACCTACCGCCGCGGCGCAGACGACCAAGCCCTCCGACCTCTTCCTCCCCCGCAGCAGCCCGCTCCAGCCCACTGCCCAGCGCAGGCCAGCAGCAACAGTGAGTGACCTCGGCTGCTCAGCACCAGCTGGACTCGGTCCGTCCCGACCTCCCGCCTCCTCCAGGGCCCAGGCAGGCTCCTCCTCCTCCCGCCCGAGCGGCCCGATTCACTGCCTCCTCCTGAGTCTGACTCGGAAGTTTAGAACCAGAAGAGAAGACCAGCCGGCTGGCTGAAGACTGCCCTACCCCACCACCACCAGACGAGGGGTCACTCCATCTCCAAATCATATTAAAAGGTGAGCAAATAGGGGCAAATTACACTGGCTGGCAGCATCTGATGGGGCACAGTAGCGACAATTTAAATATGGGCACACTGGCATTTGATGGGGCACAGTAGCAACAATTTAAATATGGGCACACTGGCAATTGATGGGGCACAGTAGCAACAATTTAAATATGGGCACACTGGCATTTGATGGGGCACAGTAGCAACAATTTAAATATGGGCACACTGGCATTTGATGGGGCATAGTAGTGACAATTCATGGGCACACTTGCAGCATCTGATGGAGGCACAGTAGCGACAATTCATGGGCACACTGGCAGCAGTTGATGGGGCACAGTAGTTACAATTAATCAACACACTGGCAGCATATGATCTGATGGGCACAGTAGCGGCAATTGATAGGCATACTGGCAGCATCTGATAGGCACAGTAGCAGCAATTGATGGGCACATTGGCAGCATTTGATGGGGCACAGTAGCGACAATTGATCGGCACACTGGCAGCATCAGATGGGGCACAGTAGCAACAATTGCTGGACACACTGGCAGCATTTGATGGGGCACAGTAGTGGCATTTGATGGGGAACAGTGGCGGCATTTGATGGGAACAGTGGCGGCATTTGATGGGAACAGTGGCGGCATTTGATGGGAACAGTGGCGGCATTTGATGGGGCACAGTGGCGGCATTTGATGGCACAAGTGACTGCATTTGATGGCACAAGTGATTGCATTTGATGGCACAAGTGACTGCATTTGATGGCACAAGTGACTGCATTTGATGGCACAAGTGACTGCATTTGATGGCACAAGTGATTGCATTTGATGGCACAAGTGATTGCATTTGATGGCACAAGTGATTGCATATGATGGGGCACAGTGGTGGCATTAGATAGGGCACAGTGGTGGCATCTGATGGGGCACAAGTGATTGCATTTGATGGGGCACAAGTGATTGCATTTGATGGGAACAGTGGCGGCATATGATGGGAACAGTGGCGGCATTAGATGGGGCACAAGTGGCGGCATTAGATGGGGCACAAGTGGCGGCATTAGATGGGGCACAAGTGGCGGCATTAGATGGGGCACAAGTGGCGGCATTAGATGGGGCCTAGGGCCCTCTTTTGATCTTGCACACGGGCCCGCTGATTTCATGATACGCCCCTGCCCCCAAAATACGCAAAAAAATATGTAAAAAAACATATATTTTTTAGGGGGGGGGTGTCCCTGAATGGCAGTTTGGAAATGTGGTCACCCTAGCGTTACTGCATGTTTAACGCAGTATATTTTGATGCAATCTGCACCACACAGGGTGATTAGGGTGTGCCCTGGCACACCCTGTGCGCACGCCTATGCACCAGACATTCACTGCAGGACAATCTTCAAGGTGCATGGGTTTTAAACAACTGTGATTGATTTGCCACCATTGAAATGTTTGGCAAAAGTCTCTATTACTGCCTTGAAGCCCTAAATAATGGCATAATGTGCTAGTATGCATCACATACTAGCACATTATGAAATACTGACCTTTAAACTAAGCCCCTTCAGTGACGCTCACTCACCGCTGAGAGGGCTGACATCTTCTCCCGTCCTTTCTTCCAGGATCATGGGCTATGATCCTGTGAGTGGCCAGAGCTGCGATGATGTCACTCACGCGCATGGGTGCGGGAGCTCTTGGTTCCGGCAAGAAGCTCTGAAGGTCAGGCACTGTATGACAGACCTTTAGAGTAAGGTGACCATATTTTTAAAATGAAATCCAGGGACATATTTTATTTTTTTACTAGTAATGGCGGCAATCAGCGACTCTCTGCCCGTCGCCGCCACCGCCCGCCTCACAGCCTGTCAAGTCCTACTCTCTGGGCCCCGGCTACTACTGGGTGGGGAGCGAAGGAAGATCACCATTCCAGGGAAGGTAAGGAGATAAGCAGGCAGGCGACTGGCTGGGAACGAATGGGAGCGGAGCAGAATGGGCATGCACCTGAAACTGAAGAAATATTTCCTCCACTCCGACCAGCACATGATCATCAGAAAGGGGCACAGATGATGGAAAAATACACCCCCCCCCCCAAGCTAGTAGGTGTGGCAGAGCGGGGGTGGGTAATTTAGATTTTCTTTTTAATTCTGCACTGACTGTCTTTGAAATTGCCCCAGCCCCTGTTCAAATCCAATCCGGGGACAAAACCGGGGACAGACTTGGTCTGGGGACAGTGTCCTCAATCCAGGGGACTGTCCACAGAAACCGGGATGTCTGGTCAGCCTACTTTAGAGCGCATGCGCCGTTGACGTCAGCGTCTGCATGCAGGGTGAATATCTCCTAAACGGTGCACGTTTAGGAGATGTTCATTATACCTACAGGTAAGCCTAATTATTGGCGTATCGGTAGGTAAAAATAACAAAGTGCGGTTTACAACTGCTTTAAGGGCTCATGCACAGAAAGATTAAAAAACACTGCTTTTACAGGCATTTTTTTCAGCCTGGAAAATCACTTCCATGTTATCCTGGAGATTTACTAAAACCGGATCATGCAAAATCTGGTGCAGCTCTGCATAGAAACCAATCAGATTCTTGGTTTTATTGTCAAAGCTTAATTAAACAAGCTGTAGTTAGAGGCTGATTGGCTACCATGTACAGCTGCACCAGATTCTGAGTGCTCCAGTATTAATAAATCTCCCTGTATGTGTCCATGCACAAATAGGCGTTTACAGGAGTAGCGTTTACATGTGTATTATCAGAGCTTTTTTTATCAGAAAATAGGTGCAGGAACTCAACCATGACCCCGTTCAGACTTCACAAACAGTAGAAGGGCCTTAAAGGGGCATTAAATACCAGGATTGCATTACATACAGAGTGCAGAGTTCAGGAGGGTTACACACAGAGTGCAGAGCTGTCACTTTTAAACACAGAAACCAGACTACTGTGTTTACAAGTGATTGTGGTGAGCAGGCACCAAAGGGTCTGAGCCAGAGGTGGTGGAACTGAGTTCCCGCAAGTTCCCCCTGAAAAAAAGCCCTGCGTATTATACAGGCAGAAAACTCTGACACCAAAGGTGTGTTTAGGAGAGAGGCATAAAAAAAACATGGAATGTGCCTCAATGCATCTAAATGTGCATAAACGCTTGATGCGTTTTAGTTGCGTCTACCATTGCAGTGTCAAACTACAAACACTGTAGCTGCTGACTTTTAATAAGGACACTTACCTGTCCAGGAAGCCCGCGATCTCGGCCCCCTGAGGCTGATCCGTTCATCGGATCGGGTGCAGACACCGCCATCCTGACTAAGGGAAACAGGCACGAGTCGCACAACGCTTTGTGAATGGCCGGATGTCTTCTGGGACACACAAAGGTCCTGGAAGTAGCAGATTACGAAGACTGCCTAGCAACAGGCGTTTCTGGTAAGTAATTTTTTTTCCTGAAATTTTTATTCCAGATTTTATGGAGAATGTTAATGTCATTTTTTCTTTTAGGGTGGTCCAATGGAATAAGTTAATATGCATTAATAGAAAGAGAGTGGATACCCTGCGCTGCCAAGTGTGCGTAAATGGTAGCTGCTGACACGGCTTATTCAAAAAAGCAAAACAACCAAAAAAATACGTATGTGTAGCGCTAAAATTAATAAATGAATATCAAAATACCAAAAAATGTCTATAGTAAAAAATAAAACACATATAACATTAATAAATGTTAGACACAAATTGTGAAACATGTGAGATTCCTCTGTAGCGAGGGGTGACAACAGTGCCAACTGGCACGTGAACTGATGCACCTAAGGTGGTAGCAAACATAAAAACAAAGTCCAACAAAAACTCCTAAGTGTGATGATCCGAGGTATGTAGCAAAGTTCATCAACATCCACAAGTCATTCAAGTGAAAAGGTGAATAAATAGAAAAAGCGTGACTCCTTTAACGTGACAATCCCATCACCGGAAAAAGTGCAGGCTTACCGGAACTTGTTGACCACTGGTGGCATATGCCAAAAGAGGTCAGTCAAGGCTTTATATGACGATTGTCAAACAGCAATCCTTGGCAGGAAGCGTAGGTCCAACTGGTGGGTAGGTCCTTATATGGAATAGGTCCCCAGGAGTAAGCCGGAAGCTATGCTGATGTTGGTATCCCAAAACCAATTGGCTCAGTGTGTAAGTGGTGCATAGAAAAAAATAAAGAGAAGTGGCCACATAGCGTAACTCCGTATAAAAGAAAAAATACGTGTTTATTCACAGCTAACAAACTTACATTTGGCTGGAAGTAAAAGAGCTCTTGCATGTAAATGGGGCGACAGTGGAGTCCTCCCGACGCGTTTCGTGGTCAAAAGCACATCGTCTGGGGTGACGATGTGCTTTTGACCACGAAACGCGTCGGGAGGACTCCACTGTCGCCCCATTTACATGCAAGAGCTCTTTTACTTCCAGCCAAATGTAAGTTTGTTAGCTGTGAATAAACACGTATTTTTTCTTTTATACGGAGTTACGCTATGTGGCCACTTCTCTTTATTTTTTTCTATGCACCACTTACACACTGAGCCAATTGGTTTTGGGATACCAACATCAGTATAGCTTCCGGCTTACTCCTGGGGACCTATTCCATATAAGGACCTACCCACCAGTTGGACCTACGCTTCCTGCCAAGGATTGCTGTTTGACAATCGTCATATAAAGCCTTGACTGACCTCTTTTGGCATATGCCACCAGTGGTCAACAAGTTCCGGTAAGCCTGCACTTTTTCCGGTGATGGGATTGTCACGTTAAAGGAGTCACGCTTTTTCTATTTATTCACCTTTTCACTTGAATGACTTGTGGATGTTGATGAACTTTGCTACATACCTCGGATCATCACACTTAGGAGTTTTTGTTGGACTTTGTTTTTATGTTTGCTACCACCTTAGGTGCATCAGTTCACGTGCCAGTTGGCACTGTTGTCACCCCTCGCTACAGAGGAATCTCACATGTTTCACAATTTGTGTCTAACATTTATTAATGTTATATGTGTTTTATTTTTTACTATACACATTTTTTGGTATTTTGATATTCATTTATTAATTTTAGCGCTACACATACGTATTTTTTTAATATGCATTAATACATTAAAGCCTCGTACACACGATCAGACGTTCGTCCGTTTTTTCTTGCATGCTAGTCTCATGTCGGAAGTGAAGAGGTTACTCACCATACGAAAATTCTCGTACGACAGAATACAACTTCAGAAGTGACGTAATCTGTTGACTAGTTTTGTATGTATTCTTTCGTTTCTGAGCATGCGTAGTCTTGCTCTTATGATTTTTTTTGGACGAAAACCATACTAATTAAACGAAAATCAGTTCCCATCAGCCAAAAATTTTATAGTCTACACATCCAACTTTTGTCTGATGAAAAAACGGAATCGGTTGTCGAAAGCACCGTACTAACGATCAGAAAATCGTCAGGATGTAAATTTACTTCCAATTTTCGGATTGTGTGTGTACGGGCCTTTACTCTCAACAGGGGCGGCCTGTCCATTAGAGGTGCCCGGGCGCTGCCCCCCTACCCTCACCACCCCCTATATTCATAATGGATAGATTCATGCATAGCCGCGGCCACCCCCTATTCATGTGTCCAGTCCCTCTCGGGTCGCCGGCAAATTTCAGCGGCCAGTTTTTTTTGAAGAAGAACTGATTAGAACCATAGGCTGTAATAGGCTTTAAAATAGGGTAGTACTCGGGATGCAGAGCATTGCGTCTGGAGCCCACTCGGGTTAAAATTTGCTGCTGCAACACTAAGCAACACTAAGCCTCCTCCCGGCCAACCGGGAAGCAGGTATGAATCTTTTGCAATGTTTGTTTGCAATTGGCCAAAACGTCTAGCGATCCTATTGGATGCCTAGCGCCGGGAGGAGGAGAGAGGAGACACCGCAGAAGTTGGTCCAGGAGAGGACACCGGAGCAGCTTTCAACGAGCCTGCCACACTCTCACCACCGGCATCCAAGGACAGCGGGTGGTGGTGGGGGGGTGTGTTAGTGCCACAGGGGGGGTAGTGCTCTATTGGCGGCCTTGGGGGGGGCTGTTAAGCGTATATTGATTGGTTTGCGCAAAAGTTATTGCGTCTACAAAATATGGGATAGATTTATGGAATTTTTTTATTATTAATATTTTTTTTACTAGTAATGGCGGTGGTCAGTGATTTTAAGTGGGACTGCGACATTGCGGCGAACAGATCAAACATGACAGACATGATCAGAATTGACATCTGTGACACTTTTTTGGGAATCAGTGACATTATTACAGTAATCAGTGCTAAAAATATGCACTGTTATTGTACTAATGACACTGGCAGGGAAGGGTTTAACATCAGGGGCTATCAAGGGGTTGAATGTGTTCCCTCACTGTGTGTTCTAACTGTATGGGCGACTGTGTGAATGCGGAAACACACAGATCCATCATTCTACCTAGCAGAAAGACAGGATCTGTGTAGGGTGACCACGTGTCCCGGATTGCCCGGGACAGTTCCGCATTTTGCAGGTCTGTCCCGGGCACCTTCTTTCCAGGACAATACAGTGTCCTGGAATGAAACTAACACAGCCACCCCCTGGGCCAATCGGGCCATCACATAACCGCTTTACTCACTGACAGTACTTGTCCTGGCCGGGAATGCCTGGAGGAGCACAATCCCTCCCCCTGCTTGTGATTGGAGAAATCATAAATCCTGCCTCTTGTGTCCAATCACTGTGCTGTGATTCGTTACAGCACAAGTTGATTTTTGGGAAGGGAGGGTGTCCCTGAATGGTAGTTTGGAAATGTGGTCACCCTAGATCTGTGTGATCTCCCCTGTCAGAACAGAGATCTGCCTTGTTTACACAGGCCGATCCCCGTTCTGTCACTGCAGGGAACGTATGCGGATAGCCGGCGGACATCGAATCTGCCAGACCCGCTGATTGGCCCCTAAGAGACTTACGCTGGTCGGATGTAATAGAAATCTATGCGTAACTGATTCTAAGAATCAGGCGCATAGATAAGACGGCTCGGATTCGGACTTACGACGGCGTACATGACGCTACGCCGTCGTAAGTCCTTTGAGAATCTGGGCCTGTGTGTTTATATTGTGTGTGTGTATACTGTGTATGTATACTGTATGTGTGTGTATACTGTGTGTGTATACTGTGTATGTATACTGTATGTGTGTGTATACTGTGTGTGTATACTGTGTATGAATAATGTATGTGTGTATACTGTTTTGCCCCATAATATATTGCCTGGGGGCCCCATAATCTCCAAATGCCCGGGGGCCCCATAATCTCCTATTCCCCGTGGGCCCCATGAGTTGTCAGTCCGCCCCTGGTGTTAATATACGTTTTTCATCAAGCATTTTTTTTCTGCTAAAACTTTGCTGCTTCTGAACATGCTGGCAGTGTTTTTTTTTTTTTTTTACGCCTCTAAATCCCCCTGCCTCAAAACACCTGTAAATACCTATGTGTGCATGGACACATATAGCTGGATTCAGAGACACCGCTGCAACTTTAAGGCGGCGTAGCGTATCGTATTTACGCTACGCCGCCTTAAGTCAGAGAGGCAAGGACTGTATTCACAAAGTACTTGCCTCCTAACTTACGGCGGCGTAGCGTAAATAGGGCCGGCGTAAGCGCGCCTAATTCAAATTAGGATGAGGGGGTGTGTTTTATGTTAATGGAGGGTGACCTGACGTGATTGACTTTTTTTACGAACGGCGCATGCGCCGTCCGTGTACATATCCCAGTGTGCATTGCGCCAAAGTACGCCGCAAGGACGTATTGGTTTCGACGTGAACGTAAATTACGTCCAGCCCTATTCACGGACGACTTACGCAAACGACGTAAAATTTTCAAATTTCGACGTGGGAACGACGGCCATACTTAACATTGACTAGTCCATCTATTTGATGGAATAATTTTACGCCTGAAAACGTCTTACGTAAACGGCGTATCTTTACTGCGACGGGCGCACGTACGTTCGTAAATAGGCGTATCTAGTAATTTGCATATTCTACGCCAAACTCAACGGAAGCGCCACCTAGCGGCCACCCTAAATATTGCACCCTAAGATGCGACGGCGCAGGCTGTCGTATCTTAGCTAGGTTTAAGTGTATCTCAGTTTGAGAATACACTTAAATATAGGACGGCGCAGATTCCGAGTTACGACGGCGTATCTACTGATACGCCGGCCTAACTCTCTCTGAATCCAGCTAATAGACTAACATTAAAAGGTATTTAGAGGCAGAACCCCCCCTCCCCCATCAAGCTCTTCTAAAAGTGCCATTTATAATGCCCAGTGTGCATGAGGCCTTATTGTGTGGATAACAAAATATATCGCTTTCCTTTTCCTGTGATTGTTTTATGGTGTTTTTTACAAAAAGTAAACATCGGCTTTCTAATTCTGTGATCAGTATAATTTATTTTAGTTTTTTATTGAGCTCTCTTGTCACTGTATATAGCAACTGAAGGACACACTCAGCCTTCCTACCAAACGCTTTCAAATAATATTTCATAATCTTTCAAACAATCTATGTTGTTTAGCCTGACTAATATTATTTTGCCAGTAACCCCCCTCCCCCCAGCTCATTGTTGCCTTTTATTTAGTTCCATTTTCTCATGGAAATCGTAATAGCGTCTGTCACAATTTGCTACATGAATTATTCCATTCTATCAGACAGATCTGGAAATAATTACATTCCTACAATAAGCAATCCTTTAATTAGTTTTAATGGCTGAAAATGTGTGTGTAATAATTGTTAATATTATAAAGATCCCATTATGTTTTAGTCTTTAGCCTCGTACACACGACCGGTTTTCCCGGCAGGAAAACTACCAGGAGAGCATTTGGCCAGGAATTCCGGCCGTGTGTATGCACCCTAATGCCCTGTACACACGATCGGTCCATCGGATGAAAACGGTCTGATGGATTTTTTCATCAGTTATCCGATGAAGCTGACTGTTGATCAGTCGTGCCTACACACCATTGGTTAAAAAAACTATCGTGTCAGAACGCGGTGACGTAAAACACAACAACGTGCTGAGAAAAATTAAGTTCAATGCTTCCGAGCATGCGTCGACTTGATTCTGAGCATGCGTGGATTTTTAACCGATGGACATGCCCACAGATGATCGTCTTTTTCTATCGTTTTTTTAACCATCAGATAATTTTAAAACAAGTTCCTAGTTTTTTCACCAAATGGATAAAAAAACGTTGGGGCCCACACACCAGGGGTCAAGTCCTGGGGAAAAAAGTGTGGGAACTCCCACCCAAGATCCACTCCCCCACCAAAAAAAAATGATACGCTCATATGCATAATTACTAAACCGCATGTTTTTTGTACCTTAGTAATCCTTTATGTTACTGGCCACTTCCTGTGTATGGATTCATTGGTAGTGTGCGGTAGTATTCCGTCACTTCCTCAATGCCGCAATGTCTCCTGGGAGCTTTTGTCATTGTTCCCAGGAGACATTGCGGAGGTCTGCCTTTAAGCAAGTTCTTTCTAAATCCCGTGATAACTCACGGCAGACCTCCGCAATGTCTCCCGGGAACAATGACAAAAGCTCCCAGGAGACATTGCGGCATTGAGGAAGTGACGGAATACCCGCACACTACCTGATGAATCCATATACAGGAAGCAGCCAGTAACATAAAGGATTACTAAGGTTCGCCTGCCCCTGACAGTGACTCGAGCTGGGCATCGCCGCTTAGTGAAGAATTGGCTCGGGCGGCTCGGCTGCTCTCGACTGCTCTAGTCCTGCAAAGGGAACTGCGTTCCTGCTGTGAAAAAAGTGCAGGGACTCCGTTCCCACGCGTTCCCGCAGGACTTGAGCCCTGCCACACACGATCAGTTCGTCTGATGAAAACGGTCCATCAGACGAACCGATCGTGTGTACGCGGCATAACAGTTTTCCCGGCAGGAAAACTGCCCGGGAAAAAACCTGCTCTCTATTTTCCTGTCGGGATTCCCGGCAGAGTGTTTCCTGCCGAGAAAAGCGGTCGTCTGTATGCTTACCTGTCCCAGGTAAATCCGCGCATGCTCGATAAGACTTCGATGCATGCGCAGTAGCATACAAGCTTAGTGTGGGGTGTAGCAAGATGGCGGCAACGGCATCAAATGTGACGAGCGCCGGTTTGTCGTAGTCAATGACGTCACCGCGTTCTTGCCATTCAAAAGAATGGCGGTTCTTTTGAGTGGCTGTCTGTATACATGGCTTTGCAAGGCAAGCTTGCCAGGAATCCCGTCAGGAAAACTGACGTGTTTTTTTTCTGACGGGATTCCCGGCCGTGTGCACAGGGCTTTAGTCTAAAATCAAAGTAAACCATTGCTTAAAGTGATTGTAAACAATCCCCTTGTAAAACAACCCATTCAGTTTAAAATATAACGCTTGTGTATAGTTATAATTTTTTTTATTATAAATATATTTTTTCCCCTCTTATATAAGTGATCACATTCCTTCTGTTCTCAGCTGCATAAGAGCTGGGGGGGGGGGAGAAGCAGCAGCAGCAGCAGCACACTGAGCTTCCCAGTGAATAGCTGTGCAGTGGGGGCTTGTCAGGGCAAGTCTGATCATTGGAGGAAAGCCAATTGAATTCCCAGAACAGCTAGAGAAGTGACCATGCGGTGCTCTCCTGCTTAGTGTGGTCAGTTATTAATAGGAAAGCAGAAGGACTGGCAAGGACATCTGGGATTTACCAAAAAGGAAGCAATACAAAGAGAACAGGATACGATGGCCCGGATTCACAAAGCACTTACGCCAAAGTATCTCCAGATAAGCGGCGTAAGTGCAAATATGCGCCGTCGTATCTATGCGCCGTTCCCACAAACTAAGATACACCTAAAAACAGGCTTTATCCGACCGACGGAACTTGCCTGTGCCGGCGTATCGTGGGCGCATATTTATGCTGGACGCATGTGGCGCTCCCATTGATTTTCTATTCAAATATGGAAATGAGGGAGATACGTCGATTCACGAACGTACGTGCGCCCGGCGCATGCTATACGTGGTTTGCGTAAGTTGTACGCCCGGTGTAAAGCTATTCCCAATAAAGGAGGTGTAACCCAGCAGCAGATATGCAAAGGTCTGCACCAGGGAACTCAAGCCGTCGTATTTTAAGTTGTTTACGTTGGACGTGAATATGGCTGGGCGTAGGTTACGTTCACGCCGTAGGCAGTGATCCGTCATATCTTAGGCAGTTGTTCCGACGTGATTCTGAGCATGCGCAGAAGGATGCGTCCACGTCCCGGCGCATGCGCAGTTGGCGATACGTATCTGTCTGGCGCTCGGCCCATCATTTGCATGGGGTCACGCCCATTACGCTGGTCAAAGACCAGGCCACTTTTTGCGATTCCGCACTGCGTCGCTTTAACTAACAATTGTGCAATCGTATGATGTGGCTCCCCAACAAAATTGATGTCTTTTTTTCCCCACAAATAGAGCTTTATTTTCGTGGTATTTGATCACCTTTGCGGTTTGAATTTTTTGCGCTATAAACAAAAAT
The DNA here is from genome assembly GCF_905171775.1 of Rana temporaria. Lineage (NCBI taxonomy): Eukaryota > Metazoa > Chordata > Amphibia > Anura > Ranidae > Rana > Rana temporaria. The sequence continues at coordinate 55,058,515 of NC_053501.1, forward strand.
AGAGCGACAATTTAAAAAAAAAATCTATATTTTCTACTTTTTGCTATAATAAATATCCCCCCAAAAATATTAAAAAACATGTTTTTCCCTCAGTTTAGGCCGATACGGATTCTTGTACATATTTTTGGTAAAAAAAAATCGCAATAAGCGTTTATTGATTGGTTTTCCCAAAAGTTATAGTGTCTACAAAATAGGGGATAGTTTTATGAAATTTTTATTAATATTTTTTTCTACTAGTAATGGCCGTGATCAGCAATTTTTATCATGACTGCGACATTATGGCGGACACTTCGGACACTTTTGACACATTTGGGACCACACATGGGACCATTGTCATTTTTACAGCGATCAGTGCTATAAAAATGCACTGGTTACCGTGAAAATTACACTGGCAGTGAAGGGGTTAACCACTAGGTGGCGCTGTAGGGGTTAAGTGCTCCCTAGGGAGTGATTCTTACTGTTAGGGGGCGTGGCTACACTTGACACATCACTGATGACTGTTCCCGATCACGGGGAACAGCCATCAGTGACAATGTCACTAAGCAGAATAGGGGGATGCCTTGTTTAAAAAGGCACCCCCCTATTCTGCCTTTGCCGACTGAAATTGCGGGACTCTCGGGAACTCAATGAACACGCTCATGAGGCACGCGGCGCGCGCGCGTGTGCCCGCTGGGCGGCAGATTTAAAGGAATGTACCTGTATGCAGGGCCGGATTCCTGACAAGGCCACCGAGGCCAGGCCTTGGGGCGGCAGTCGGTGCAGGGGCCGCGCCGCAGCAACAGGGGGGTGAAAAAATCCTGGCTGGCAGCAGGTCCCCATGTTCTGACCCGGCGTTCTGCTGATCTTTGCGAGGCGTGTTTAAACAAACGAGGGGATGGATTTGCAAAGTCATGTAGTATATTGCTAAAATCACGGCCAAGTTATCAGCTGTGCACATGATCCATAGAAAACTCGGTCTCTTCTTGCAGAGTAGCACGAGCATCGGGAGCGTGCACCAGCGTCTGTCACAATATCCTCGTAATTGCGCAGGCGCCGTTTTCAGCTGACTCTGAGCTATTTAGCTTTGGCTATTTCCGCCGGCCCCGTTGTGGTTCGTACTGCGCATGCGCTGCGCAGTACAGGGGGGACATTATCCGCCGGGGGACATTTTTCGTCAGGACACTGGCGTCCCGACCGGCGACTACTATCAACAAGTCACATTGAAGGACCCGGCCTTGGGGCGGCAAAGGGAGTAAATCGGGGCCTGCCTGTATGCCAATCTGCCTGCCCATGCCATTCTGTCGACATACATCTGCGCATGGCGGTCGGCAAGCGGTTAAAGCAAACTATGAAGTAAAGCCGCATTTCTTTTAATGCAATATAGAAATATATTCACACGCCTTGTCCTCTAACTAATCTTTTATCCAATTTTCTATCATTGATTCCATCAATGGAATTACCAGCTTACAACAGTAAGAAACACTGGTTTCCAACAGATCTCCTTGATCGCATTAGTATGTTTCATCTTATAATTAGCTCTAAATAAAGCTTATGATGACAGAAAACGGTTATTGTTGGCCTCTACTACTGAAAATGCTATTTACATGACTCTCCTGCTGGTCTTCTGGCCTCAATACTCCCTGAGGTGCTAACCCCCAAATATTTATTTATGTATTAAATTCACTTTGATTTCACTGGCTGCATGCTTGTTTAACAAATATTGCCATCAGGGGCAGACAAGAAACTAGCATTTTAGCAGATGAGCAATAACATCCTTTATATTTCACTGATGTCCCAGGAAACCATTGTAAGTACAAGAAAAGATGTGATATTATTTTGGTTAAATTAGAAAAGCCTGGCCAACATCAGTCCATGGAGAACACTCCTAAGCAAGGATTCCAAATCAAGCTGAGTTTTCATGCTAAAAGATCTAAAAATGTTTCTGTTTGTATAGAAATAATAAAAATATGTGACAATTCTGGCCACGGAGGGACTGAGCTACTGTTTTAGAACTTATAACTTTTATTAAGAAAAATATTTTATAAAACACATTGCGTAGCTGTTGAGGGTCACCACAAAGACATGCACTAAGATAATATCATCTTCAACTGTTTGTAATTCTACTGAAAGTAGCCCTGTTGGAAAGTCTCATTAATCAGAAAAAAAATTGTCTGGAAGAGTGAATCATGTTAAGCTACCCATAGACCAAATTATTCAATAGACCTGGTTGTTTCTTTTTATCTAAGGGTATGATATCAGATAATAACTTATGTCTGATTTGTTACTGCTTACTGTATATACTTAAGATGCTCATAGACAGTTTGAATCCAGCCGAGATTCGAACCATGTATGGGCAGGCTGAATGTACCCAAGTTGATTGATCGATCAATTTGGATACAACCAGCCTGACAGATTTTACGTGCGATTATAAATCTGGTCTCTCAACCACTTAAGACCCGGACCTTTAGGCAGCTAAAGGACCTGGCCAGTTTTTGCGATTCGGCACTGCGTTGCTTTAACTGACAATTGCGCTGTTGTGCGACGTGGCTCCCAAACAAAATTGGCGTCCTTTTTTCCCCACAAATAGAGCTTTCTTTTGGTGGTATTTGATCACCTCTGCAGTTTTTATTTTTTGTGCTATAAACAAAAATAGAGCGACAATTTTGAAAAAAATGCAATATTTTTAACTTTTTGCTATAATAAATATCCCCCAAAAAACTATATATATATATATATATATATATATATATATATATATATATATATATATATATATATATAAAACATTTTTTGTCTGTTTAGGCCGATACGTATACTTCTACCTATTTTTGGTAAAAAAAAAATCGCAATAAGCGTTTATCGATTGGTTTGTGCAAAATTTATAGCGTTTACAAAATAGGGGATAGTTTTATTGCATTTTTATTATTATTATTATTATTTTTTTACTACTAATTACGGCGATCAGCGTTTTTTTTTGTGACTGCGACATTGTGGCGGACACATTTTTGGGACCATTGTCATTTTCACAGCAAAAAATGCATTAAAAATGCATTGTTTACTGAGAAAATGACAATTGCAGTTTGGGAGTTAACCACAAGGGGCGCTGAAGGGGTTAAGGGTTAAATGGTCCCAAAGAGATTCAGATCTTGCAGCGCTCCTTATTAGAGAACTGCACTCCAATTCAAAATTAGATATGAAAAGACACAAAAAAAACAAACAGCTTCTCGTTCAGAGAAGCAACAGGTAGGAATCTGCAACAAAATTTGGTAAAATTCTTGCAATGTACGTTGATCACACAGAGTGGAATGTTTTTTCTCAGAAAAAGTTGAGTTATTCTTTAACCTCTCTACACCAGCAGTACGCATATATGTGGCCTCTTGGCAGGTAAGCCTTAATGCAGAGTAGTTGCATATATGCGTACCAGAATGTAAACAAAACTGTGCAGAGAGTGCGTACACTGTGTGCTCCCGACTGAGGTACCAGTGTCTAATGGAAAAGTTCTGACCTCTACTTGTGATTGGGAGCTTTCTGAATGTGTGACCACTGTGGCAGCCAATCACGGCGGTCAAATAATCAGAAACCCTGCCCCACCTCCCGACATCAGAAACATCTTAAAGGGGCGGGAGGCACAAGCGTTAAGGGGTTAAACAACATTAAAGTTTTTCCCTTAGACGTAGTGTGAAGCTGGTTTCCAATCAGTTTTTGGAGAATACCTTTCGCTCCTTTGTGGATTTTTGCAGGGAATTTAAACTTCCCTCCACTACTTACTTCCGGTACCTCCAATTATGATAGACCGCTGTGCTACAATTTGGCCTACGCAATATTTCTATACAACCCTCCCCCTTGGAACACCTTTTGAGCGATCCCTCCCACTCTAAATTTAAATCTACTTATTGCGCCTCTCTACTACACTATAAAACTCATCTTCTGTCTGTAACTCCACACAATAATGCAAGGCTTTCTACGTGGTGTGGAGTGTCGTGCTCGCCCGATCCCCTGGACTACAGGAGAGTCATGACGCCCACTAACACACAGCTCCTTTCTCTATCTGCAACATAGAGAGTGTCCTGACTCTCCTGTAGTCCAAGGGAGGGGGCGAGCACGAGACTCCACACCAGGGAGAAAGCCTTGCATTATTGTGTGGAGTTACAGACAGAAGAACAGGAAGTGAGGATTTCTCAGAAGAAATAAGGACATTTAAAGGCAAAATCGAAGGATGAGGTAAGTGAAGGAGGACTGCACTGAGGTAAAGGAAGCTATTTTGGATTTTTTTTACCTTTACAACCCCTTTAAGGTGCCTCTTTGGATACATTGATGATGACTTTCTTTCTAAAAACTCCCAACTTTTCCTACGTTTAGTTCTGTTCTATGCTACGAAATCTATAACTATGCAATGGTTGTCTAAAGCCCTGTACACACGATCAGTCCATCCGATGAGAACGGTCCTTCGGACCATTCTAATCGGTTAACCGATGAAGCTGACTGATAGTCTGATATGCGTACACACCATAGGTTAAATAACCGATCGTGTCAGAACGCGGTGACGTAAAACACAATGACGTGCTGAAAAAAACGAAGTTCAATGCTTCCAAGAATGCTTTGGGTTTTTAACCGATGCTTTTGCATAATAATCGCCGTTTTTGACCTATCGGTTAGGCGTCCATCGGTTCAATTTTAAAGCAAGTTCTACATTTTTTTGACCGAGGTATAACTGACCGATGGGGCCCACACACGGTCGGTTTGGTCCGATGAAAAGGTCCTTCAGTCCGTTTTCATCGGTTTTGACAGACCGTGTGTACGCGGCCTTACTCTTGTTAATCAGGCACTCCCATGTATAAATTGACGTATGAAGCTAGAGGTTGCCCTTGTAAGTTCCATAAAATCTGGAACTGATGGGCGAGTTCAGACCACCTAATACCCAAGTTACTGACCAGAGCTAGGGACCTATTATGGATCCTTTTTCACTTTTTCCTTACTGTATTTTTATACACTGTCATATTGACATTCTAAAGTTCATGTTTGTAGCCAAGTTTGGGTTGCACACTAGACATGTGCACACTGAAATATTTTGTTTCGGAATTTCGTTTTCGTCCGAAAAATACATTTATTTAGTTACTCCTGAATTCTTTTTTTATTTAGTTTTGTTAAAAAATGCATTTGTCTGAAAATCCGAATTAATTAAGGTAGAATCTGTCATTGAAGGCTTATGGTGTCTGTCGAATGTTCTAAGAAGATTAGACGGAGCAGCTAAACTGTACGACGGCGCAGTCGTACATTTCCGGTCGAATGTTCCGCCTACAAGCTATAGAAGAATTCTAATGTTTTATAACACTAGTAATAATTATATTTATAAATTATTATTAGTAGTCAACCAACATTCAAATTCTTCTATAGCCTATGGGCCGAGCATTTGACGGGAAATGTACGATTGCGGCGTTGTACAGTTTAGCTGCTTGTCGAATATTCTTAGAACTTTCGACAGACACCATAAGCCTTCAATGACAGATTCAACGTTTGTATGTTTTTCGCTGCTTGGTCGAATCTTCGACGTTCATGTCGAACGGTCTACCCCAACACTGTCTCTATAATGTCGAATCTTTTCTCTCTATGTAGAATAATCTTGGACTAATAGAGTTAAGTTTAGGCACATTTGACTGCAGGTTCGATTTACACAACAGATTGCTATTGTCAGTATCATGTCGAATCTCCTATGTATATCGAACTGTTGAAGCAACGAAAACGAAAATAAAGCATTTTTTATGTCGGATCTTTTGGATTTCGGGCATTCGTTTTCATTTGTTAAAAAAATTACGAAAATACCCGAAATTGGGACAAAATGCATTCGGGCGAAAACAAATGCAAATGTCTATTGCATACCTGTTCCTTCAATGCTTGATCTACATGTACTGAATGGGCACACTGTGTATTCTATATGGTGATATCTGAGTACTGTTTGCTCCATTTTCTGTGTTCTCTTTTATTTTTGTACCCACGTATTTTGTGTACAATAAAGTTAAATAGAGTTAAAAGAAAAAATGTTTCCCTATATTTTCCAAAAAATCCCATGGTATGCTATGCAATATGCATAGAAACTTCTTACAAACAAAGCCCATCCAAAAAACATTTCTAATAAAAGATAGCCCACAGTCTCCCAAGGCTTGGAAAAGCCTACTACATGAGTTAAGGGTGATTTCTGAACATACCTGTATTTTTTTTTATTTTGGTGTCTTTCAGCTTTTCAGGAAAAAAAGGTATATTGGATGTACAAAACTGAAATAATAGTCTTCTTTTTAAAGAATATAGATGATGCTGGTAAAGTCCAGGAAGTGAATGATGAGCAATCTTCCGAATTCTCTAAGATAAAGATACTTTCCAATCGGGATCACTATAAAGCCACAGAAAAAAGACAGAAATGGAAGTGTTGCAGCATGGGACAGATTACAACGTGCTACTCAAATCTGTAGGTTGGATTTTCGACCTTTATAAATCTCAAAATATTTGCCCATATATGCGCTTTATACATTTTTCCATATATGTCCTTTTTTTGGCTTACTTTAATGTTTGGCCGTCACAAGTGGTTTATCTTGTGCCCTTACATATTGATTTTTGAACGCTGAATGAATTGTTGTGTTGTTCATTTCTGACAGTGCGTGGGCAGAGGCTGGCATTTACCTGATTGCTTGCCATGTGCTCGAGGGATACGTGCAGATTTTAGAAGAAATATTCTTCTGTTATTTTGAGGAACTAGTTAATCCCTTGATAGCTACAAAAAAGTAAAACGTAACAATATACTGTGGTTTGGCAGAGAAACTGCAAGAAAACAATGTGTCAGTGGGATGTTATATCGGAAATAGCTCAAATAGCTTCAAATATCTTTGGATAGCATTGTGTTGTACCTTGAGGGATAATGAAGCTCTGTTTACTGCCCAGCGCAGATTTTCAGCAGCATTGGCAGACTGCTTTGAATGCCATCATAATATTGGTCATTTACATATTACTAAGGCGCTGCTCAAAGATTACTTATTTAGTGGCCAGTTTTAAAGTGGAGGTTCCATCAAAAAAACAATTTTGCTTTAAACTGTAGCTTACGACTAAAAAAGAAAAAAAAAACGAACATTTTTTTTTTACTCATCTGGAAATGCCTGTTGCTATGCGGTCCCACAAAATCTGCCTTTGAAACCACCTAGGATTCTGACATCATCTCCCTCTAATGCTCCTGGGAAATGTGTGTCATCATTTCCCAGGATGCAGTGCGCAGTCCAATTATCTCTCCCCATCCAATACTTTCAGGAAGTAAGTGCCTGTAGGCTTCACATTGCCCACAAGCAAAATGACAACGGTGTAGATATAGTTTTATAAACTATCTTTTTTGAATATCTATGCAGATCGGCGGCGGATTGTAAAATAGTAAGGGCCAGATTCAGGTACATTTACGTTGCTCCCCCGCGGCGTAACGTATCTGATTTACGTTACACCGCCGCAGGTTTACAGCGTAAGTGCCTGATTCACAAAGCTCTTACCTGTAAACTTGCGGCGGTGTAACGTAAATCCGCTCGGCGCAAGCCCGCCTAATTCAAATGGGGCGGGCACCATTTAAATTAGGTGCGTTCCCGCGCCGAACGTTCTGCGCATGCTCCGTGTTAAAATTTCCCGACGTGCTTTGCGCGAAATTACGGCGCCCTGACGGTTTTTTTGAACTGCGACGTGCGTTACGGCGTTTCGTATTCCTGGACGTCTTACGCAAAAAAAAACAAATTTAAAATTCGACGCGGGAACGACGGCCATACTTTAACATGGCTGTTCTAAAGATAAGCCATGTTAAAGCAGGTGTAACTTTGCGACGGGAAAAACCGACGAGCGGCGACGTACGAGATTGCGATGAACGCGTGGATCTTCGTGGATCGCCGTAACTAGCCGACCGCAATGAAATCGTCACCTATCGGCCGGCCTAGAATTGCATCCTAAGATCCGACGGTGTAAGTCAATTACACCTGTCGGATCTTAGGGCTATCTATGCGTAACTGATTCTATGAATCAGCCGCATAGTTAGGACGGGCGGATCACAGAGATACGACGGCGTATCAGGAGATACGCCGTCGTATCTTTTCTGTTAATCTGGCCCTAAGTGACCAGATTTATATTATAAAAACGCAGGATGAAAGGACATACATTTAAAAAATGTTAATTGTGGTTGGAACTCCGCTTTAAGTTTATATTATTATTTACATTATTTAAATAAAAAAATATATATATATAAAAAGGAAAAAATATATGTTTTTTTTTATATCTATTTTTTTTATATCTATACACAAATGTTTTGCCCTTCATTTCTATTTTAAACTGAATGGGTTGTTTTACAATGTGATCGTTTACAATCGCTTTAATTCCTCCACTTCCTACTTTTTAAAACTGGCTACCTCGCTTCCTATCAGAAGCAGCCATTCCATAAGGGGCACAGGGGTGCGGCACCCCTAGTTTGCATGCAGTCTGCTTGCGGGGTGCCGGACTCATAGCTTGCTATGAGTTTCTTTTTTTTGCAAGCACATGATTTTACAAGCCCGAGGCTTCAATTGGCTTAAAAAAGGTTGGGCTAGGGGCGCAACTTGGGACAATATTGAATCAATATTCACTATTGGTTTCCAGCTTCTCCTCCGGGCCAATTAGGGCAGGAGGCGGATCTGAAGAAGACCGGGTTGACCGGGAGGAGAAGCCAGGGAAGCCGGGATGGTGGATGGGATAGTGCGGACCTGGGGGGTGGGGGGCTTATCATGTAAGTGTTCCTGCGTTCTCCAGCCATTCCTATCTCTCTAAACTATCATACACTACATTACCAAAAGTATTTGAATGCCTGCCTTTTCACGCACATAAACTTTAATAGCATCCCAGTCTTATGCCGCGTACACACGTTTGGAATTTCCAACTACAAATGTTCGATGTGAGCTTGTTGTCGGAAAATCCGCCCGTGTGTATGCTCCATCAGACATTTGCTGTCGGAATTTTCGACAACAAATGTTTGAGAGCTGGTTCTCAATTTTTCCGACAACAAAAGTTCTTGTCTGAAATTCCGATCGTCTGTAGCCAATTCCGAAGCACAAAAATCCTACGCATGCTCGGAATCAATTCGATGCATGCTCGGAATCATTGAACTTCATTTTTCTCGGCTCGTCGTAGTGTTGTACGTGACCGCGTTCTTGAAGTTCGGAATTTCCAACAACATTTGTGTGACCGTGTGTATGCAACACAAGTTTGAGCCAACATTCCATCGAAAAAAAATCCATGGTTTTCTTGTCACAGTGTTCGACCATCGGTACACGGCATAAGTCTGTAAAACTGACCACACTAAGCAGGAGAGCACAGTATGATCAGTTCTCTAGCTCTGCTTGAAAGTCAGTTTCCTCTCCTCCAATGACCAGACTTGTCCTAACACTCCCCTGCTGCACAGCCGTTAACTGGGATGCTCAGTGTACTGATGCTTCTCCTACCCCAGTTCTTATGCAGCTGAAAATGGAGGGGTGTGATAGATTATAAAAAAAAGGGGAAAAGGGTATTTATAATGCCTTTTTTTGATATTTACACTATCCTCTGACTGTCCTATGAGGCTGCATGACCCCTGACCCTCTGTCTGGACAGTGCTGATTGGCCCTATTCTGATCACATGCAGTCTCCCAAGAAAAAAAAAACTCTCTTGCAATACACACCAAATTGAGCATGTGCCTCCTAGGGCTCTGTTCTATCAGGAGATGGATTGGGGATAGTAGAAGAAAGGAAGGATCAGAAAAAACAGGATCAAACAGCCTTTTTACACAATGCGGAGGATTAACCCCTTAGGTTCCACAGTCAGTATACAAAGCATGTTTTACTGCATATACAGACTGATTTTACTGTTGTTGGTTTAGTAACACTTTAAAGCAGTGTTCCGCCCCCCCCTGCCCCCACAAAAAAATTAAACATCAGCAGCTAGTCCCTGCGATGTCGGCACCCCAGCCGATTTTCAGATCGGCTGTTGTGAGCTGCTGCCGCCATTCCTGGTAAGGGAGACCGGTGGTGAAGCCTTTTTGGCTTCACCGCCGGTTCCCTACTGCGCAGGCGAGAAGCATGCTGTGCTTTCTTATTGGCCCCCGCGGCAGAGAAACAAGATGGGGGGGAGAATCTTCCGAGGGCGCCACCCACGGAAGTAGCGAAGGTTACCTTTCAAAAACAGTTACCAGTTCCCCCAGCCCAGCTGCAATGCATAGCATTGACTGGAATGTCACAATGTGATTCTTCAATAAATAAAAAAAAAGTAAACTCCTGTTCCTTAAAAGCCACAACCCTGGCCAGAAGAGACACTTCCTGCGCGGTAAAATACTGCTTATAGGGCAGGAAAAAGTGTAATAATTCAGTAGCATTTAAATCTTACAGTCTCCTCGCCCTTTACTGTGTCAGCTAACAATAGTTATCTTCTAGAACCAGTAACTATTAACAATGTTATGGATTTTGTTATATAACAATGCTATATAGGTCACAGATTTAATTAGTAACCAAAAAACAGTGACTTGAAAACATTGCTTTAAAAATGACAGACTCTTTAAGATTTCCATCTAATTTGAACTGTCTGCAAGTTATTTTGTCTCACACCAACATGCATATAATATGATCGCTATAACACAAACCATATTTAATCACTTGACCTCTGGAAGGTTTTACCCCCTTCACGATCAGAGTATTTTTTGACGTTCAGCACTATGCTACTTTACTGCAATTGCTCGGTCATGCAACATTGTACCCAAATAAAATTTATATACATTTTTCAGTAGATCTTTCTTTTGGTGGTATTTAATCACCACTGTGTGTTTTATTGTATGCTATATAAAAAAATAAAATAAAACATTTTTGAAAAAGAAAAAGTTTTTCTTAGTTTCTAATATAAAATTTTGCAAACAAATAATCTTTCTTCATACATTTAAGCCAAAATGTAGTCTTCTACATTTCTTGGGTAAAAATAAACCAAATCAGTGTATATTATTTAGCCAGTGTGAAAGTTACAGGATCTACAAACTATGGTATATATATTTGAAAATTGATCAATCCTGATATACTGACGCCCTATCTCCTAATGATGGGACAGTAAATACCCCCAAATTACCCATTTTTGGAAAATAGACATTCCAAGGTATTTAGTATTAAGCATGTGACCGGTCAAAATATATTAATGCAGTAAAGTGTTTGTTCACCAGAAGTCTGACAAGCAAAATAGGTGAGTTGGAAGCTCTGGTGCATCAGGAGAGCTATAATGTAATCGGTATTGCTGAAACTTGGCTTCATTCCTCACATGACTGGGCTATTAATATTCCTGGCTATGCACTCTTTCGGAAAGGGTAATAAGGAAAGGTGGCGGGGTCTGTCTCTATGTGAGAAGTGACCTCAAAGCAAGCGTGATAGAGGACCTGGCTGATGGTGAGTGTGATGAGGCTGAAGCATTATGGGTGGAACTGCATACAGATGTGCGTAGTTCAAAATTAATCATTGGAGTTTGTTATAGACCACCCAATGTTAATGAGGAGGTGGAAACTCAGCTCCTTGCACAGATGGAACGGGCTGCAAAGGCTGGGACGGTGATAATAATGGGGGATTTTAACTTCCCAGATATTAACTAGAGTAATGGCACTGCTGGGACAGGTAAAGGGCAACAATTTATAAACCTATTGCAGGACAATTTTATGGTCAAGCTTATTGAGGCCCCAACTAGGAATGATGCCCTGTTGGACCTGATAATCTCAAACCATGCAGAGCGTATTACTAATGTTCAGATAAAAGGAACACCTGGGTAGCAGTGATCATAACATGGTTTCATTTGATGTTAGCTGTAAGCAAAAACCATATACGGGAAAGATAAAAACACTTAATTTCAAGAGAGCAAATTTTCCAAGTATGAGGGCTGCTCTCCAGGACTTAGACTGGGAGAGAATATTGGCATCAATGGGCAGAGAACAGAAATGGGAATTCCTCAAAAAGTTTGTGAACTCACTGCAAAGTATATTCCCATGGGCAATAAGTTTAAAAGGCTAAAAATAAAACCTTTGTGGCTCACGGCCAAAGTTAAAAAAGCTATAAACTATAAGAAAAGAGCTTTAAAAAATACAAAAACGAAGGAACACTAGTGTTGTTTAAATGTTACAAAGAATATAACAGGATATGTAAAAAGGAAATCAAGGATGCAAAAATTCAAAACGAACGACAGATTGCAAAAGATAGTAGGACAAACCCCAAGAAATTCTTCAAATATATTAATAGTAAAAAGGTGAAGTCTCAGCATGTAGGCCCTTTACAAAATAATCCAGAGTGGGTGACTGGGGACAAATAGAAGGCTAATTTATTAAAAACTTTCTTCAGCTCTGTGTATACAAAGGAGCATGGGGGTGGTAGTGACAAAGCCCCAAATGATACACAATGGCTCAAAAGTGATATGGTCCAGAAAAATTAAGACAGAATAAAGGTGGATAAAGCACCTGGGCCTGATGGCATCCACCCACGGATCCTAAAATAATTGAGCTCTGTAATTTCAAAGCCACTGTATCTATTATTTAGGGACTCATTAATGACAGGAATAGTACCACTGGATTGGCGCAGGGCCAATGTGGTGCCCATATTTAAAAAGGGAACAAAGTCTTTACTAAGTAACTATAGACCTGTTAGTTTAATCCGCAACAAAGTTTGTTATAATCCTTGCAATGCACAGAGGGGAATGTTTTTTTCTCAACAAAAGTGGAGTTACGCTTTAATTTTAATTTTTTTTGTACATACTGTTCCCAGTGCATTACAGCCTCAGCATATGACTGGTGTGGCAGTGATCAGGGATACTGACTGATGATAGTTCGTAAAAAAAATAAAAATGATAACAGCAATCATTTGAACGGTCATGAATGGCTTGAATTCAAGACTCAAAGTTTACTATTGTGATGTTACGATTTGCCCACAGCTATCACACGGTACAGGGTCCTGTGATTAGCTCAGATACCAAGTGATCACTGGTGACCAATCACAACAGTAAACAATGATGTCATTCCATTCATGACTATTGTTTTGCTATATGACGTGACCGCACAGTGGTTGTGTGAAAACTCAGGCGCTCACATCGGTCCAATACCAAGCACCACAATACACTGTGTCCGGTGGATACAGCAGTTGCAGATTGCGCGGCTGCATGCCCCAGGGTGTGCGCTCAGTGCCCATGTGCACCGCAATGTATGGGTACCTTGCGATGCCTGGGGGAGCTGCCCGCCAGCAGTAAATGTACTCTTGGTTGTTGGCAAGTGGTTAAAGTGATGTTTAGTGGTTTTGTGCTTTGTTTTTTGTTTTATTTTCAGTGTCCAGGATTAAAAAAATAATAAGTTCAATTTTCTTTTATGTTTAGTCACATTAATGTGAAGTATAGTGTAATCATAATTTGTATTCTTTTGTGCCAGTATCCTGCTTTGGGCTGTTTGCTGCAGTTCCAGTGTCCACCAGCAGGTGTCTCCCAGGACCCTGCAGCCTATTGCAATCAGGCCAATTAGTGTTCAGCTGCCTGGTGGCTACTTAAGGCTTCTCCTCCCTTCCCCCGGCTCGTCATGATTTTGGTCCCTGCCTTGGCCTTGTCCTGATCTAGTCTGTGCCCTGCTCCTGCCTCCCTCTGTTCTGTTCCCAGGCGTGATCCCCCTTCCTTGCAATCCTTGTACCCTTGTCCCTAGTTTGGTCTGTATGGGGCAAATCCACAAAAGAGATACTCCGGCGTAAGCCGTCGTATCTCTGGTTCTAACTTTGGAACTGATCCTCAGAAGCAGTTTTCCTAAGTTAGGCAGAAGATCCGACATCTGTAAGGGACTTACACTGCCAGATCTTAGGATGCAGTACCGCATCCGCCACTGGGGGCATTTCGAGTCGAAATGCCTCTGTTAGTATGCAAATTAGCACTTAGGGCGATCCTCAAAGCTTTTGTACCTAGTTTTTTCGCCGTAAGTGTTAGTTTGCCTGGTGTAAAACTAGGGCTGCTTTTACAAAGTGTAAAGTTAGTCACACCTTGTAAAGGCCCATTCAAGCGACGGCATTTGGTATGCATTCCCGAGGGAGAACTCCACGGCAATTTGTAAATTCTAAACCGGCATGGGTTCCCCCCCAGGAGCATACCAGGCCCTTAGGTCTGTTATGGGTTGTAAGGAGACCCCCCCTCCGCCGAAAAATTGACGTAGGGGGTCCCCCTACAATCCATACCAGACCCGTATCCAAAGCACGCTACCCGGCCAGCCAGGAAGGGAGTGGGGACGAGCGAGCGCCCCCCCCCCCTCCTGAGCCGTGCCAGGCCACATGCCCTCAACATGGGGGGGTTGGGTGCTCTGGGGCAGGGGGGCGCACTGCGGGCCCCCCCACCCCAGAGCACCCTGTCCCCATGTTGATGAGGACAGGACCTCTTCCCGACAACCCTTGCCATTGGTTGTCGGGGTCTGCGGGCGGAGGCTTATCGGAATCTGGGAGTCCCCTTTAATAAGGGGGCCCCCAGATACCGGCCCCCCACCCTAAGTGAATGGATATGGGGTACATCGTACCCCTATCCATTCACCTGTAGGCAAAAAGTAAAAGTTAATAAACACACAACACAAGGCTTTTTAAAATATTTTATTATTCTGCTCCGGACGCCCCCCCTGTCTTCGTTATTAGCTCAATTAGCAGGGGGGGGCTTCTTCTTCCGCTCTCCGGGGGTCGTCTTCCACTCTCCGGGGGTCTTCCGCTCTCCGGGGGGGGCTTCTCTGGACTCCGGGGGGCTTCTTCCATCTTCTCCCCTCTTCCGCTCTTGACTCGGCGAACCCCGGTTCTTCTGCAGCTCTCCGGTGCCTTCTTCTTCAGCGCTGGCTGCCTGCTATGTTTGTGTGTTAGCTCGATTTCAAACAGGCAGCCGGCGCGGTCTTCTGTGGCGTCAGGGTCTTCTGGTCTTCTGTTCTTCCGATGTTGCCTCGTCGCCTCTTGTCGCTGTAATGATGGAAGTGCGCCTTGCATCACATTTATATAGGCATCACCGTCCCATCATGCTCCGGCAGGTACCCACGTGGTGGGTGCACGTGGGTAGGCACCCACCACGTGGGTACCTACCGGAGCATGATGGGACGGTGATGCCTATATATATGGGATGCAAGGCGCGCTTCCATCATTACAGCGACAAGAGGCGACGAGGCAACATCGGAAGAACAGAAGACCAGAAGACCCTGACGCCACAGAAGACCGCGCCGGCTGCCTGTTTGAAATCGAGCTAACACACAAACATAGCAGGCAGCCAGCGCTGAAGAAGAAGGCACCGGAGAGCTGCAGAAGAACCGGGGTTCGCCGAGTCAAGAGCGGAAGAGGGGAGAAGATGGAAGAAGCCCCCCGGAGTCCGGAGAAGCCCCCCCCGGAGAGCGGAAGACCCCCGGAGAGTGGAAGACGACCCCCGGAGAGCGGAAGAAGAAGCCCCCCCTGCTAATTGAGCTAATAACGAAGACAGGGGGGACGTCCGGAGCAGAATAATAAAATATTTTAAAAAGCCTTGTGTTGTGTGTTTATTAACTTTTACTTTTTGCCTACAGGTGAATGGATAGGGGTACGATGTACCCCATATCCATTCACTTAGGGTGGGGGGCCGGTATCTGGAGGCCCCCTTATTAAAGGGGACTCCCAGATTCCGATAAGCCTCCGCCCGCAGACCCCGACAACCAATGGCAAGGGTTGTCGGGAAGAGGTCCTGTCCTCATCAACATGGGGACAGGGTGCTCTGGGGTGGGGGGGCCCGCAGTGCGCCCCCCTGCCCCAGAGCACCCAACCCCCCCATGTTGAGGGCATGCGGCCTGGCACGGCTCAGGAGGGGGGGGGGGCGCTCGCTCGTCCCCACTCCCTTCCTGGCTGGCCGGGTAGCGTGCTTTGGATACGGGTCTGGTATGGATTGTAGGGGGACCCCCTACGTCGATTTTGCGGCGGAGGGGGGTCTCCTTACAACCCATAACAGACCTAAGGGCCTGGTATGCTCCTGAGGGGGAACCCATGCCGTTTTTTTCATTGAAAATTGGCATGGAGTTCTCCCTCAGGAATGCATGCCGAGCGACGCTGTCATTTTTTTTTATAATTATTTGTTTTCCCGGCGCGTCTTTTTTTCACCCGTCGCAACTTTAGTGTCCCGTCGCAATCCACAAAGCAGCCCGGCGTCAATTACGTTCGCGCGATGCACGTCGGGAAAATGACGTCACACGCATGCGCAGTACGGCCGGCGCGGGAGCGCGCCTCATTTAAATTGTAAACGCCCCCCGGAGAGGAGGAACGCCTTACGACGGCGGCACTTAACTTACACGGCTTGAAATTTTTACGTAAGTGCTTTGTGGATCAGGCACTTAGGTAAAAACTTTAAGTCAGTGTAACTTAACTGCTGCAAGTTAAGTTACGCCGCCTGGCTGAGGATTTGGCCCTATATATATATATATAGTTAGTTGTTCAGGTTTAACAGTTCTTGTTGGTGTGGTTTTTGGTTCTGTTTGGGGTAGTTCATGTTTACTGTGTGCCGTGTTTGCTGTGTTCATGGTTTGCTGTGTTTGCTGTGTTCATTGTTTGCTATTTCTCACTGTAAATAAATTAAAAATTTCACTTTAATATATATATCTGTAGCACTACCCCCGAAGGAGCTGCTGGTTTGTTTTGGGTGGCATGTTACCTCATGGCTCCTCCGCCGTCTAGGGGTGTATGTTGCATATAGCAGTAATGGAATGTCCACGACAGGTGTCTTTTTCTGTGTTTTTTATTACCCAGCCGGGTAAAAAACAATAAAACTTGTGGTGAAGAGTAGAGATGAAGCAGAAGGAGAAAAAGCAGATTCAGGCTTAATAGTAGGGAAACAGTCCTGCTCCCAACGACACTTAGTCCTCTATCCCACTCCAGCCGGAGTGGGTATAGCCTCTCTCACTGACCTGGCAGCCAGAGTATCACTCTGAACTTAGAATAAAAGTCTCTACCACAGACCCTCCTTAGGATTTTTTTTTTTTTAAATCAGAAAGGTGTTTATTGATACATAAGCAAATTCAAACAAACAGTACATCTCTCCATTGCACAAACATAGGTTAAGTCCTTAAAAGCGTGTAACATACATGAAAATAGACACATCCCCCTCTTCACCCACCGGCACCAGTCCTCCCCATTTAACAAATATACATGCCCTCCCACCCCGACATCAATAATACAATAGACAAGCCCCATTGGTCCCACAATCGTAGTTGTCTACAAGCACCTCAGAATTCTGTTCATGACAAGCTCCCTGGGACTCAAACCTGGCGTTTCCAGCCACATCCCCCATATTCTCTCAAATCTGCCAGGACACCCTCTATGTTGATAGATATGTTTTTCCATCACCAAAGCCTTTCCCACATGGGAAATCCCTCCTTAGGATTTAAATAGCGGAGATAACCCTACTCAAAAGACTTTGGTCTGGATCTCCTTCAGGTAGTTTGCAGGCTACCGACTGACAGGTGACCAACGTCCAACCTCTCAGTACCTGGTTACCTTGATCCCCGGTGGATTGTCGAGACCCTATTGGATCACCAGCCTCTCTTGGCTCTCCTCAGATGGACTCCCCACCGAACAGCTTCCTCTCACTGGGAACACGCTTGCGATCTTCTCAGGATTGGGGACCCAGTCAATTACTGGGGCCCAGCCACAGCTTTAAATGTTCCCGACCAACATGGTGCCGGAACCAGGAACACTGTGTGGCACGCGCACCCCGGCCTGGAAGGCCATTTAGCCGAGGCGCTGTGATGCAGTCACCCTAAAGGCGGGTGCCGCACTCGAAGAAGAACCCAGACCAATGGCGTCTCTTTCATAAATACCCTCCCCCAGCATGAACAGTGAGGAAAACCCCTCCTGATAGGCTGCTGGGGAAAAGCCCCCAAACGTCGACTCCACTGCTGCCACCTGTCGTCCCGGGGTGGGAACAGCACCCCAGAAACAACAGAATGAGGCCCAAGTCAGACAAGCTGAGACAGAGACCCAAATTTTAACAAATCAGCTTAGCCAGAGCCAATTAACCTTCTGACCCCCTCTAAATTTACCTAAAAGTAACCAGGCGCTACATATTCTTTGTTTGGTCTCAGTTTCTCTGTGTAGCCTATCTGTCTGGTCACCTTAGACACTGATCCTGACAATAAGTCAGTTAAATATTTCAAAGCATATCTTCTTTGGGTATTTGGCTTTATTTTCAGTAACTAAGAGAAATAAAATCCTTTTATTCTGTTTATAGCCGTTTCTCTGTTTCCAGGCTGAGTCTTTGCATCAGGAAGCTGCCATTGGTATTCTTGTTTCAGGAAAATGGCATGAAATCTGCTGTCTCTTTCAGTTGCCATCATCTGCATTAAAAACTAAATATAGACGACGTGGAATCATCCTTCTGCTTCGGGATTCTTTTACGGTGTCTTATAGGGTTAGTTTGCCTCCCACTTCCCTGAGGCTGGTGTGTGTCATTCCCATTTACACTTCTGTGTTTGATTTTGGCTGGAATTTTGTGACAGGACAGGGCTGACCTGTGTTCTAGAGTGTGAAAGCCTTGCTACGTGTGCCATCGAGAAAATGGGCCTTGTAATGTCAAGATAACCATGTCAAGCAGTAAGCTCAACACAGATACCAGTAATGTTAAATGAAGTCCTTCGAATCCTTCAATTTCTCAAATAATCCTTCTGTTTGTGATCCCACTTTTAGAAGAGACTGTTTCTGTTTAACAGCAAGATAAGGTAATGCTTTCAAACTAGTTTGATAATCTGCACTAAGATTATTATTGTTATTATCCAAGGCTTTATATCTCGAACCTGGAATTACGCCCCTTTCGCCTTGCGTTCTACTCGCAGTGAATTTTAAGACCTGTTCCCTTAAGAAGGCATTTGTGTCATCTTTATAATATCCTCCTTCCTTTCCCTCTACACTAGAGATTTAACAAAGCTAAATGCTTCCCACCTGTCAAATGAATTGACAGTCATCTTTTAGAAACCATTCAAGCACTGTCTCTATTGTGCCTCATTTTCTGCGCTCTCTCCATTTTTCCATTATAATCTGCCCAGAGAAAACAGTGTCTTTTCCTGTATTAGTAATAATTGTTTAAATGATAACACTTTGGTAAACACCTTGTGATAAATGCATTTAATACCTAGCTGGAGTTCCAAATGAAAACAGCGAAATTACGCAAGATTCAAAGGTGTTTCCACCTTGTGTTTGCTTTGTGCATTTTGCTTGTTTTTAAAGCAGTGCCGTTTTTACTTTGCAATTTCGTAGACGCAACCATCAAATGGGAGCAGTCCTGTGTGTGAATTCCTTATGGTTCAGTACACACAAGTGCTCTCTAAAATGTTTGCATTGCTGTGTTATGCCTAAATGAACTTGAATTTCAGTGATGGTCAATGTTGACACTTTAGTCTTCATTCAGTTTAATAGCTTCCCTGGATGGGATCCCAGCTTCTGAAGTGGATCAGAGCATCTTTTTGAATGGGCGCCTATTTTTTTGTTTTCAGTGCTTACATTTACACAGCTTTGAAGGGGTTCTCCAACCTCTTTGAAAATAATTCGCCTAGCAAGTGTAAAAATAAAAAAAAGTGTTTTTCTTTTGTTTTTCAATAAAAGTGAGCCTACAAGCCCTGAAAATGCAATTCCTGGTTGGCGAGAACTCACTAACACCATTGAGGTTGAGTCCCCATATCACAAATGGTGGAGGATGTGGGCAAAGCGATAGAATTGTCTGGATCTTAATCCAAAAGTGTTACTAAACCCAGGACCCTGCATTCACTATATCTGGCCTCCAACAGTACACAGAACATGGAAATGCAGTTATAAACAGTGTTTGATTAACCACTTGGCATCCAAGCTATACCCAAATGACGGCTACAGCGCAGACCTAAATTGCCGGGAGGCTGTCAATAGATGTCCTCCCCTTTGCACGCTCTAAAACTCGGGTGATCACAGATCCGAGTAAGGGGCCAATCCCGACCCCTTACCACGTGATCAGCTGTCAGCCAATGACAGCTGATCACGTGATGTAAACAAAACCTCTGTAATCCTTTTTTTCTCCTCACGCTGACAGCATGAGAGAAAAATAAGCCGATCACCAGCTCTTGTGTAAGGGACATCGGTCCCTAAAAGGAAGAGGCACATCTGCCTCATCTGTGCCCACCATCACTGCCTGCCAGTTCCACCTGTCAATGCCATCTGCCAGTGCCACCTGCCAGTGCCCACCAGTGAAAAAAGTGCCACCTATCAATGCCCACGTGTGCCACCTATCAATGTCCACCAGTGGTGCCAATCAGTGCCTCATCAGTGCCACCTAGCAATGCTGCTTATAAGTGTCGCCTATCAGTGCCAATAAATGCCCATCATTGCCACCCATCAGTGCCCATCACTGTCACCCCTCAGTGCCTATAATTGCCACCTATTAGTGCCCATCACTGCCACCTGTCAGTGCCACTTTTCAGTGCCCACCAGTACCACTTATCAATGCACTTCCGTGCCACCCATCAGTGCCACCTCTCAGTGCCACCTATCAGTGCCACCTATCAGTGCCAACCAGTGCCGCCTATCAGTGCCCATCAATGCAGCCCATCGGTGCCAATCAGTGCAGCCTCATAGCGTTGATGAAGGACAAACAATTCCTGTTTGCAAAATTGTATAACAAAATATAAAAAGATTTAGTAATTTTTTTTTTAATCCGTATTTTTAGCAAAAAATAAAAACCGCAGAGGTGATCAAATACCACCAAAAGAAAGCTCTACTTGTGGAAAAAAAATGATAAAGAGCGATGAAAGCTGAAAATTGGTCTGGGCAAGAAGGGGGTTTAAGTGCCCAGTGAGCAAGTGGTTAAAGGAGTCCAGCCTGAGCTTTTTAGGCTGGGCTTCTCCTCTGGGTCACAGGAGTGCAATTTGTTTTGCACTCCTGTGACCCATTTTCAGTGGAGAGCGGTCTGAAGTCCACTCTCCGCTGAAGTCACTGCCATTAGTCGGGGCAGCGCGTCATCACGACTACCCATTTGAATTGGGCGGGCTTGCGCCGAGCGAATTAACGATACACCGCTGCAAGTTTACAGGTAAGTGTTCTGAGAATCAGGATGTAAACCTGTAAACCTGCGGCGGTGTAGCGTACAGCACATACATTACGCTGCCCAGGAGCAACGTTAATGTATGACAATCTGGCCCTCTATGACCGTCAGTGGGCCGGGCGCGACGTTATGACCTCACGCCCGGTATCCGGAAGTAAACAAAGCCGCAATCGCTGCTGTCGGCATGTGATCAGTGATTTTTTTTTCACCGATTTCATGCTTGTAAGCCTGGAGGAGTCTTATTGACCCCACATCTCTCCATAAAGAGGACCTGTCACACTGATTCCTATTACAAGGGATGTTTACATTCCTTGTAATAGGAATAAAAGTGATACAAAAAAAAATGTAAAAAAAAGTGTAAAAATAAAAAGAATTAAGTAAAATAAAAATATTTTTTTTTTCAAAACGCCCCTGTCCTCTTTATCTCGCGCGCAGAAGCGAACGCGCATGCAGGTCCCGCCCACATATGTAAACGCCGTTCAAACCCCACATGTGAGGTATCATTGCGTGCGTTAGAGCAACAATTCTAGCACTAGACCTCCTCTGAAACGCGAAAATAGTAACCTGTAAAAAAAAAAAATTTAAGGGGCACCTATGGAGATTTTTAAGTACCGAAGTTTGGCGCCATTCCATGAGTGTGCGCAATTTTAAAGTGTGACATGTTAGGTATCTATTTACTCGGCGTAACATCATCTTTCACATTATACAAAACAATCGGGCTAACTTTACTGTTTTGTTATTTTTTAATTCATGAAACCGTTTTTTTCCCCAAAAAAAGGCGATTGAAAAATTATTGCGCAAATACCGTGCGAGAAAAAAAGTTGCAATGACCGCCATTTTATTCCCTAGGGTGTCTGCTAAAAAAAATATATAATGTTTGGGGGTTTTGATTAATTTTCTAGCCAAAAAACTTTGATTTTTACATGGAGAGGAGAGAAGTGCCAAAATTGGCCCGGTGGTAAAGTGGTTAAAAATATCACTCAACTTGTTTTTTTTAGTGTGGCTTGTTTTTAGAGTGGTCTTGCTTTGCAGGGTCCCCTGGAGCCCCTCTGTAGCCAATGTCATGGGTGCTTAATACTTCTATCACTACATATGTGCTCTGGCTCCATGCTCCTGCACACCCAGGCAGTTTAGAAGCCCTGGTATGCAAGCCACTCCCTAGGTCTTCCTCCAGGGGAAATGACTAGCAACAGCTTCTGAGACAGCCTTGGCCACTGATAATAGTTTTGGAGCAATAAGATATTTCTCAATGATCAATTGTAATCGCATGTATTCATAGGTGTGCGCAGCCTATTGCATTAGGGTGTGCACCCCAAAATTCAAACACATGTACGCCACCTGCTGTCACAGGAAGGTGGTGGGAGACAGTTGATTGGGAGCATGTTACGGTACACCCTAAATACCGGTGTAACGTGTTCCTAAAGTTGAACCCAGACTTTAATATATTGGGGGCATTTACACTGGTCACTGGCACCCCCAACCACTCACCTGGTGCTGCTCCTGGATAATGCTAATGCACATGGGGTGATTATGGTGTGCCCAGGCACACCCGGCACACCCTGTGCGCACGCCTATGCATGTATTGTATATGGCAGCATGATAATTAGTGAACACATGCATATGAAATTTGTAATTGATTGGTTATAGACTGTTTTGAGGACGCAATAGAATAATTCATGTGACCTTTCTGTGTCATCTACTATACGTGTTCCATAAACTTCTAGTCGCAGCGCTGAGCGAGAATGAAGCGAATTTAAAAAAATTGTAATTGAGGATTCGTTTCCATCTAATATGTTTTTGTCCATTAGAGCTGTTGTCCACATCTTTTATCCACATGTTCTTTTTCTCCAAAACTTATGTTTTAAGTATTCTCTGAAAAGGCTACATATGTAATGGGCTTTATTGCACAAGTTTTCCAATTACATGGACAAAAGAATCCATTAATATGTACTGCTCGTGAGGGTGTGCAAATCATCTTAACATTCTGGACAGGCACTGGCATAAGTAATATGCAGCTTGAATTACAGTCTGTTATATTGGGACCCAGACACAGTGGGGTATGCCAACAAATATTTGTAATTAAATGAAAAAAGATGCACTTTCTGGTGTGGAAATAAGGCATAATCTAACAGGCAAGCAATGCTGTTTTTAAAAGAACATATTTGGATCAATAATAAAACTTGAAATAAAAAAATAAAAAGAGCATTGGGCAAAATGAACAATGATGTAAAGTTGAGCATGGTAAGGTAGCAGTGTTGCCAACAGTCAGGATTTTTACTGGCAGCCAGTAAATGCCAGTAAGCCGGAAAAGGTTGCAATTAAAAAATATGGCTGTGACGCTCGGCTTGGAACTGCGCATGCGCAGCTTAGGCCTGGAGACGGCTGAGATCATCCAAGTGCCTTTTAGTCAATTTCATGTGTGGATCACCCAATCTAATGTATCGGCCTCCTGAGTCCTGTCCCTGAGCTACTTGCTTACCATATTGAAAATAAAATAAGAAATTAGCTTTTTGCCTTAAAGTGGAGGTTCACCCAAAAAATCTATTTTTAACATTAGATTGAGGCTAATTTTACTAAGCAGAATCGGGTGTTTTTTTTTTAAATGAATGTAGTACTTACCGTTTTAGAGATCGATGTTCTCCCACCGCTTCCAGGTATGGGCTGCGGGACTGGGCGTTCCTATTTGATTGACAGCCTTCCGACGGTCGCATACAGCGCGTCACGAGTTACCGAAAGTAGCCGAACGTCGGTGCGCAGGCGCCGTATAGAGCCGCACCGATGTTCGGCTTCTTTCGGCAACTGGTGACGCACTGTATGCGACCGTCGGAATGCTGTCAATTAAATAGGAACACCCAGTCCCTAAGACCATACCCGGAAGCCACGGAGAACATCAATCTCTAAAACGGTAAGTACTGCATTCATTTAAAAAAAACCCCACCCGATTCTGCTTACTAAAATTAGCCTTAATCTAATGTTAAATATTTTTTTTTTCGGGTGAACTCCCGCTTTAATATCTACCTTGCATCACATTGCTAATTGCATATTGTACTTATTTGTAGCGTCGGCACAAGTTGCGGCACTGAGCTCCAGTAACTGGTCTGGCAGAGGTGCTCGAACACCAAAACACAAGACAAGTATATGTAGGATTACAAAGACCTGTACTTTGGGGAGACCAAATAGCCACCGGGCAAACAATTGTGAATCCTGTAGGTCAGGACTTTGCAGTCTTCCTACACCTTAAAGCGGAGGTTCACCCTAAAAAACTACTTTCTACCATGCCATGCAGCATACTAGCGTCAGCTACAGTATGCCTTTATTTTTATTTTTTTGCGCTGTACTCACAGTGTAATCCAATAGTTTCGTTTTAGACACCCGCGAGGAGTAGGCGTTCCTATCAAGAGGGGAACATGATTGACGGCCGGCTATGGTGCGTCACGCTTCCTGAAAATAGCCAGAGTAGGTCTCGGCTCTTCACGGTGCTATACGGCGCTTGCGCACAGACTAGGAGCTGACTGCGCAGGCGCCATGAAGAGCCAAGTCCTATTTCGGCTATTTTCGGGAAGCGTGACGCGCCATAGCTGGCCGTCAATCATGTTCTCCTCTTGATAGGAACGCCTACTCCCCGAGGGAGTCTGAAACGGATTAAACTGTGAGTACAGCGGGTGAACCCCCGCTTTAAGAAAAAGGGAAATTCTTTCAGGGACAGCAAAGTCCACATTTTAGAGTACATTTGGTGTTCAGCAAATATAAAAGAGGCCATCTTTGTCAAACTGGAGCAACCATCCCTAAACAGAGGCTGGGGCCTTCAGCACCTTCTGTCACCCACAAATACAGTAATGTTAATTGTAACGTTTCTAACTGGTTTGCAACAAATATAAAATAGGCCATACATATCAAATCAAATTGACACAATCATCTCTAAACAGGGATCGGGACTTTCAACACAATCTGTCGCCCACATAATGCCGCCTTAACATCTTTCCTGTATCAATTTCACAATTTCAGTCATACACCTCAAGCAATTACCATCTATCCCAGACCTGACACTATGGTGATAAGATTATTCAATTAGTAGATTATTCATATACTTTACTGATAATCATGTGCTGACTCTAAATTTGAGACCCCCTCCAAATCAGCTGTGTGAAGTAACAGTGCTCAAATAAACATACTGTCAAGCATTAATCCAAAATTCACAAAATATACTTGTAAATAAATAGGTAAAATAAAATATATAAAATCGAATTTCCTTTTTTTAACCACTTCAGCCCTGGACCATTTTGCTCGTCAAAGACCAGGCCACTTTTTGCGATTCGGCACTGCGTCGCTTTAACTGACAATTGCGCGGCCGTGCAATGTGGCTCCCAAATAAAATTGACATCCTTTTTTTCCCACAAATAGAGCTTTCTTTTGGTGGTATTTGATCACCTCTGCGGTTTTTATTTTTTGCGCTATAAACAAAAATAGAGCGATAATTTTGAAAAAAAAAACTATATTTTGTACTTTTTGCTATAATAAATATCCCCAAAAAATATATATATAAAAAATGTTTCCTCAGTTTAGGTCGATACGTATTCTTCTACATATTTTTGGTAAAAAAATCACAATAAACCTTTATTTGATTGGTTTGCACAAAAAAGTTTCAGGGCCAGATTCACAAAGAGCCGCCGTAACTTAAATATTCTGATTTAAGTTACACTGCCGCAAAATTTCTACCTGTGCCCGATCCACAAAGCACTTACCTAGAAATTTTCGGGTGTGTAACTTAAATTCCGCCGGCGCAAGGCGTTCCTATTCAAATGGGGGCGAGTCCCATTTAAATTAGGCGCGCTCCCGCGCCGGACGTACTGCGCATGCTTGTGGCGTCATTTTCCCGACGTGCATAGCGCAAAATTACGTTACGCCGAGCTTCGTGAATCGCGCCGGGTCAAAAAAATTGCGTCTGGAAAAAAAAAAAATATACGACGGGAAAAAAAAAATGTAAAAAAAAAAAATAACAGCGTCGCGGGTAAGAAGGGTCTACTTTTACAAGGTGTAAACAGTTTACACTTTGTAAAAGCAGCCCTAATTTTACACATGCAACTTAATACTTACGGAGAAAAAACGAAGCGTAAAAGCTTCGTGGATCTCCGTAAGTGCTAATTTGCATACCCGAAGCGGCATTTCGACACAAAATGCCCCCAGCGGCGGATGCGGTACTGCATCCTAAGATCCGGCAGTGTAAGTCCCTTACACATGTCGGATCTTCTGCCTATCTTTTGGAAACTGATTCTGTGGATCAGTTCCAAAGATAGAAACAGGGATACGACGGCGTATCAGTAGATACGCCGGCGTATCCCTTTTGAGGATCTGGCCCTCAGTATCTACAAAAATAGGGGGAAGTTTTATGGCATTTTCAGTAAAAAAAAAAAAAAAAATTCTAGTAATGGCAGCGATCAGCGATTTTTAACATGACTGCGACATTATGGCGGACACATCGGACACTTTTGACACATTTTTGGGACCATTGTCAATTTTACAGCGATCAGTGCTATAAAAATGCACTGATTACTGTGAAAATTACACTGGCAGTGAAGGGGTTAACCAGTAGGTGGCGCTGTAGGGGTTAAGTGTTTCCTAGGGAGTGCTTCTTACTGTAGGGGGGATGGGCTGTGTGTGACACGTCACTGATCTCCACTCCGAATTACACAGAGCGGAGATCAGTGTCATTGTCACTAGGCAGAGCGGGAAGATGTTTGTTTACATTGGCATCTCTCCGCTCTATCTCTCGGTAAAACGATCGGCAGTGGATAAACCATCTACAGTGTTATTACTTGTGTTATTACTTATTAATGAATAAAATACATATTAATAACCTGTTAGGACTCATTCACATGGAAATATACAAAATACGCAGGATCTTGCTGGCAGAACAATCTTGTGTGTTTGTTTTATGAATGTAATGCTGCTGCAACAATTACTGTATGTGCGTACAATGTACAGAGACCCATATTGACAGCTGCCACTGATCCTGGCCAACAGCGGTAGCATTGGTAGCGGCCAACAGGACACCTAGATGCTGTATGCAAATACACGTTAGCACAAACGTATGCATTTGTTCAGTTTAAAATGGCCTTGGATGCAATTGTATCCTATTTTTGTATGCAGCTATATGCAGAAACATTTCCCGTGTGCATGGACTAGTATGGAATAGACTAATATATTGCAGTACTAATAATGAATTCTTGCGCTAAACTGTCACTAGAACAAACACATAAAGTAAATATAATAACCGAGAGCTGCACTCACTATATCATCACACCTGATACATTGAATATATCCCACAAATGTGTTGCTCTGCCATAAAGTGCAAAGTGCAATAATGTGAAGATATAAAACATTTATAAATTAATCACCTAAAAAAGTTAAATAATCCAAAAACAACGTGCAAATAATGAATACATCAATATATAAAGTCCCAAAATCATGTGCAAGTCTAATAGAAAATATACACACACATACAAATTGCTGAAATAAAGTCCAAATACAAGACGAATCCAAAGACCAAAAGAAGTGACCCAAATGACCGTGTGGTTCAGCAGACTTTTCACCACTGTGAACACTGACAGATAATCACAAGCCACTGGCTCTGATAGGCACTTCCGCACAGCCAACCAGCTGCTGTTATTCAGGTGGCCAGCGCTCACCGTCCGGCCATCTGAATAGTCGGCGGCAGCGGCAATGCATGAATCTATGTTATTGTATGTTATTGTATCAGTGGCGGTGCGAGAGCCAGAGGGGGCGCACCGCCACTGTTCAGGGTGATGTCCAGTGTTAGTTTTCCACCACTCACAGATTCACGTAACCTATGTGATTTAAGATCCGCCGCCGCAATTTTTTAAGGCAAGTAGGTAATTCACAAAACACTTACCTCAAAACTTGCGGCGGCGTATCGTAAATCCCCCGGCGGAATTCAAATTCTACGGCTAGGGGGAGTGTACTATTCAAATCAGGCGCGTCCCTGCGCCGATCGAATAGCGCATGCGCCGTCTGGAAATTTTCCCAGCGTGCATTGCTCCAAATGACGTCGCAAGGACGTCGTTGGTTTCGACGTTTACGTAAATTACGTCCATCCGTATTCGCGATCGACTTACGCAAACAACGTAAAAAATTCAAATTCCATCGCGGGAACGACGGCCATACTTAACATTGGCTGCGCCTCATAGAAGCAGGGGTAACTATACGCCGGGAAAACCCTTACGTAAACGGCGTAAAGTGACTGCGTTGGGCCCGCGTACGTTCGTGAATTGGCGTATCTCGCCGATTTACATATTCTCGGCGTAAATCAGCGAGAACGCCCCCAGCGGCCATTTTAAAATTGCAGTTAAGATCCGTTGGTGTAACACAGTTACTTACACCTGTCGGATCTTAGGCATATCTATGCTTAACTGATTCTATGAATCAGTCGCATAGATACGACTGACGCAATTCTGAGATACGACGGTGTATCAGGAGATACACCGTTGTATCTC
This sequence comes from Rana temporaria, assembly GCF_905171775.1. Taxonomy (NCBI): domain Eukaryota; kingdom Metazoa; phylum Chordata; class Amphibia; order Anura; family Ranidae; genus Rana; species Rana temporaria. Next base: position 55,087,096 of record NC_053501.1, read on the forward strand.
TATGTGAATCTGGCCCTCAGTATTTTGCTTTTAGACCAAAAAGTTCAACTTTCTCTCATCTGACCAGAGCACCTTCTTCCACATGTTTCCTGTGTCCCCCACATGGCTTCTCACAAACTGCAAACAGGGCTTCTTATGGCTTTCTTTTAACAATTCTTCTTGCCACTCTTCCATAAAGGCCAGGCTTGTGGAGTGCAAGACTAATAGTTGTCCTGTGGACAGATTCTTCCACCTGAGCTGTGGATCTCTGCAGCTCCTCCAGAGTTACCATGGGCCTCTTGGCTGCTTCTCTGATTAATGCTCTCTTTGCCCGGCCTGTCAGTTTAGGTGGACAGCCTTGTCTTGGTAGGTCTGCAGTTGTGGCATACTCTTTCCATTTTCGGATGATGGATTGAACAGTGCTCTGTGAGATGTTCAAAGTTTGGGAAATATTTTTTATAACCTAACCCTACTATAAACGTCTCCACAACTTTATCCCTGACCTGTCTGGTGTGTTCCCTGGCCTCCCTTCAATGCTGTTTGTTCACTAAGGTTCTCTAATAAACCTCAGAGGGCTTCACAGAACAGCTGTATTTATACTGAGATTAAATTACACACAGATGGACTCTATTTACTAATTAGGTGACTTATGAAGGCAGTTGGTTCCACTAGATTTTAGTTAGGGGTATCAGAGGAAAGGGGGTTGAATACAAATGCACACCACAATCTTAGATATTTATTTGTAAAAAAAAGAGAAAGCCTCTTGAGGGGGGGGCGAGCAGGAGTGTCAGGACACCCACTAACACACAGCTCCTTTCTCTATCTGCAAAGTAGAGAGTGTTCTGACCCTCCTGCTCGTCCCCTCCCCCTTCAAGAGGCTAAAGGAAGCTATGTGGGGAAAATTACCTTTACAACTCCTTTAAAGATTAATTCCTTGATTAATCGTTAATTTTTTTGATCGGTACTAGTGGTGCAATGGATCATAAATGATCCATGATCCGAACGGGTCAAAATATGCGGATCGGCACACCACATGATCCGCGGAGCTCCGCTGCTGCCTCGGCCATAGGAAAGGCCGTGGCTTCGGCCTAGCTCCCAAAGCAGTGGCCATCTTGGTCCACCCGGCGGCAGCCTAGGTTCGCCTAGATTGGCACGCTGACATCATCACCCGGCCTTAACTGCTTGTGTTCGGCCGGCTTCTCTGGTAAAGCACTAATCTTGCTATACAGTGGGGGAGATGTGGACCATATTACAGTGGGGGAGATGTTTGTGGATATTACAGTGGGGGAGATGTCTGTGGATATTACAGTGGGGGAGATGTCTGTGGATATTACAGTGGGGGAGATGTCTGTGGATATTACAGTGGGGAGATGTTTGTGGATATTACAGTGGGGGAGATGTCTGTGGATATTACAGTGGGGGAGATGTCTGTGGATTACAATGGGGAGATGTCTGTGGATATTACAGTGGGGAGATGTCTGTGGATATTACAGTGGGGGAGATGTCTGTGGATATTCAGTGGGGGAGATGTCTGTGGATATTACAGTGGGGAGATGTCTGTGGATATTACAGTGGGGAGATGTCTGTGGATATTACAGTGGGGGAGATGTCTGTGGATATTACAGTGGGGAGATGTTTGTGGATATTACAGTGGGGGAGATGTCTGTGGATATTACAGTGGGGGAGATGTCTGTGGATTACAATGGGGAGATGTCTGTGGATATTACAGTGGGGAGATGTCTGTGGATATTACAGTGGGGGAGATGTCTGTGGATATTACAGTGGGGGAGATGTCTGTGGATATTACAGTGGGGGTGATTGTGGATATTCAGTGGGGGAGATGTCTGTGGATATTACAGTGGGGAGATGTCTGTGGATATAACAGTGGGGGAGATGTCTGTGGATATTACAGTGGGGGTGATTGTGGATATTCAGTGGGGGAGATGTCTGTGGATATTACAGTGGGGGAGATGTTTGTGGATATTACAGTGGGGGAGATGTTTGTGGATATTACAGTGGGGGGATGTCTGTGGATATTACAGTGGGGGAGATGTCTGTGGATTACAATGGGGACATGTCTGTGGATATTACAGTGGGGAGATGTTTGTGGATATTACAGTGGGGGAGATGTCTGTGGATATTACAGTGGGGGAGATGTCTGTGGATATTACAGTGGGGAGATGTCTGTGGATATTACAGTGGGGGAGATGTGGATATTACAGTGGGGGAGATGTCTGTGGATATTACAGTGGGGAGATTTCTGTGGATATTACAGTGGGGAGATGTCTGTGGATATTACAGTGGGGAGATGTCTGTGGATATTACAGTGGGGGAGATGTCTGTGGATATTACAGTGGGGGAGATGTCTGTGGATATTACAGTGGGGAGATGTCTGTGGATATTACAGTGGGGAGATGTCTGTGGATATTACAGTGGGGACTATATATGGTGGTGATGCAAAAAATGTATGTGCGTTATAATTAATCGAAATTAGTCGATTAATCGATTTAAAAAAAAAATTAATCAATTACGAAAATTTTAATCAGTAACAGCCCTAGCATTAATACTTTTTCAGGGCACTGTATGGTTTGTGAATGGCATCTTACTGAATTATGTTTTGGTGTACATAAACTGCACAACTTTGTGTGCACTAGTTTTTAGTGAATGCGTTTTAACACGAGACTGTAAGTCATGCATATCTTTCTAAAACTGGAGACTGCATTGCCTGTAAAAGAAAATAATATTCTGGAGATGATGTGATGATTGCCTTAAAAAATCAGAGGCTAATGATATAAAATTAAAATTCAATTTGAGCTTAATTATTTGGCCCCAGGGGGGCAGTACGCACATTCCCAGTGTATTAGTGAGTTCAAGGCATCATTAAGTCTGAATGGCCATTGCTGTCACAAGAAGACAGCTGTTTCTTGATTTCTCATGATTGCTCTGTCTATCTTCTTTCTTCATACTGAGTTATCCCAAGAAATAATTTGTGTTTTAAAGAAAATACATTTTCTTTCTCTTATTGCATCCAGCCATCAGTGAGCAAAAGAAGCAGAGGCCTCTTAAAAAAGCAAATGCATTAGCAGACTAAGGAATCCGATTTCAATCAATAAATACACGTGTGCTCTGCATTTACAGGGAAACGTAGTTTGCTGTGTATTCACATTGACTTGTAAGCAAATCACATAATGGTCTTAACTGATCTTTGATGCCCATGTACATTAGCCTTAAATGCTCCATTCATCCATACAGATGAGACTGCGTGGAGGGAAGAGCTGCGTCTGGAAATGGCAGCAAGTGGCTTACCTGAATATACCATAGAGCAGATGATCAGAGAAGAACTGGCAAGAAGAAGAAATTGTTATGAATGAAGCCATCCACCAATCACTGCTTTAGGCAAGAAAGACTTTGTAGAAGAGCTCTATTTTGTATTACAATTTTAAAAATATTTTCCCCTGCACCTAATATAAAAAACAATGGGTCAGATTCAGGTACATTTACATTGCTCCCATGCGGCGTAACGTATCTGATTTACGTTACACCGCCGCAGGTTTACAGCGTAAGTGCCTGATTCACAAAGCTCTTACCTGTAAACTTGCGGCGGTGTAACGTAAATCCGCTCGGCTCAAGCCCGCCTAATTCAAATGGGGCGGGCACTATTTAAATTAGGCGCGTCCCCGCGCCGAACGTTCTGCGCATGGTCCGTGTCAAAATTTCCTGACGTGCTTTGCGTGAAATTATGGCGCCCCGACGTTTTTTTTTAACTGCGTCGTGCGTTACGGCGTTTCGTATTCCCGGACGTCTTACGCAAAAAAAAAAAAAATTGAAATTTGACGCGGGAACGACGGCAATACTTTAACATGGCTGTTTTAAAGATAAGCCATGTTAAAGCAGGTGTAACTCTGCGACGGGAAAAACCTGCTCCTCGCTCCAGGAGAATTCGGGAAGAGCTGGGACTCCCCCCTCCGCTGAGGCCTTACCGCGAGGAGGAAGATGACATGGATCTGGGGCTGCTGTTCCTCACTTCAGGAGGATCTGGAAAGAGCCAGGGCTTCTCTTTTCAGCAGAACAGGAAGTGGCTTCTGAGACCCGATTGTCCTGGGATTCCTAAGACTCCCTGGCCAATCGAGTCTCAGAATAGAAAATAAAATGAAAGCTGCGCCACTAAACAGAATTGAGAATAAAAGTCCACTGAAACTCAAATAAGTAAAGCCGAGTGGCGGGTCTTCACTTCAGTGTGAAAACACATTTGATGTCACGGTGGTGTTGAAGTTTTGGAGGATTTTATCTTCAGGATTGACCATTTGTGTGCACATTAATAGTGCACATTGGGACTTTACTTATTTGAGTTTCAGTGGACTTTTATTCTCAATTCTGTTTAGTGGCGCAGCTTTAATTTTCTTTTCTATTCTGCTCTGTGTATAGCATGCAAGCTGCTGCCTTTTGATTTTAGTTAATTCAGCTCAGTTCTGAGAATTTTTTTATTTCTGTGTACCTGTAATTAGCGCAGTTTTTCGTTTTTTCTAATCGAGTCTCAGAACCCGCTTCCTGTTTGGCTAGAGGAGAATGAGAAAGACAATAGTGAATATTAATTCACTATTGTCACACAATTGGCTGTTCTCAGGCCACAGTGCTCTGCCCCCCCCCCCGAGTCCAACTTTTTTAAGCCAATTAGAGCCTCAGGCTCTAATCATGTGCTTAAAAAATACATTGAAATCCATGCGTCCAAAGCCCTGCATGTGGATTAGGGGCCAGGCGCATGGATTAGGGGGGCCGCTAAAAACTGATGTCAAATGTGCTGCCCACCTGTGGAAATGATGATGCAGCTAGAATAACATCAAAAAGAAAAGGTTCCAACTGAAGATGCAGGTGCTGCTCTTTGCAGAAGTGCCAAAGTCCAAGAGGCTACTGTATGGGCATGCTGCTATACAGGACTGGATCTTGCTTTTTAGAGTGGCTTTAGCTAAACCTAGCTGAGGCTGGTAAAGGGGGTGAGGATTTCAGTTGCTCCTTCTCTCTTTCTCTCTCTTTTTCCTGGCCTTCCTTCTGCCCAGGGACAGAGCCCCCCAGCACAAGCCAACCCCCCCCCCCAGATGTTTAGACCTAGTGTTGCTCACGAATATTCGCATTGCGAATATTCGTTACGAATATGGCATATTCGCGAATAACTCGAATTTCGCGGCCAATATTCGCTATTCCGAATATTCGTATTTTTTCAATTTTATTTTTAAAACAGATCACATCCTAGTGATCTCCATCGACGTCTAAAAGCCTTGCTGGTATGATTAGAGACCCTGGGCCGAGTAGCTAAGCTGAGGCGATCCTTTTATGTTGCCGAATATTCGCAATCGCGAATATTCGATTTCCGAATATTCGCGAATACTTTCTCCGCCCTTCTTTTGCATCAGAGCCAATCAGAGTTCTCCTACCACAGTTGTCATAGGAGAGAGTGGAGTGTTTCTGTGCGTTTTTCCAGTGTATCACATCTTTCAAAGAATTTTCCATCGTTTGTCCCGTGTCATCATCATTTGCATTTCACCTCTTTAATGAGAATAATAACTGTTTAACATAAAGACATTTAAGAGATGTCAACGTAAACGGTTTACTTGTATTTTCCAAATCTATGGTTATTCAATATTTATTAAACTAATCAATATACAAATTGGTCAAAGTAAACCCTCAAATCTATATAATAATGTATTTATTTTATTAATACCTTGTTAGTTGCAGGGTCCATTACGTAAAACCACACTTTTTCCAAAGGGCAGGTGAAATTGAATGTTTCAAAATTTCGCAATCAATTTCGCATTCGCATTAGCGAAATTTCGCAATCAGTTTTGCATTCGCATTAGCGAAATTTCGCAAACATTTTTTTGGATAAAATATCTCGAATATTCGATTTTAGCGAATATTTCACGAATATTCGGCTATATATTCGTGATATATTGCGAAATCGAATATGGCGTATTCCGCTCAACACTAATTAGACCCTGGCCCCCCTAAATTCTAGGCTTCTGAGTATTTATGGGTTGTCCCCCACATACTGAGCCTTGCCTCCTTAGGGATTGGTGGGAACTTCATAAATATTCAGGCTGCAGACTCTGCTCATCCACTCAGAGTCTAGAACTATCCACAAAGTTCCAGAAATGAGGGGGAGGTATCAGAGCCACAGCCCTTGAAGCACTGTCAAAACACATATGAACCCCTGCTCCTCTGCCTACAGTGGAGCCAAATTAAATTGACCTCACAGTAACACTGAGGGTGCTATACAAGGTAAGGAAAACAAACAACACATATATATCCTCATATAACTAATACCTAGTTACAACTAATACCTAGTTACAACAATGAAACCTGAAAGCGTACAATGCCTTTGGGAGTGCTAACTGTTTTGATGGTAGGCGCTGTCGCTGATGCACAGTAACTACGTAAGGGCTACGTATTCATGGAACACTGTTGTCACATAACCCTTTTTGAATGTGTACGGTTTATTCTGTAGTCATAGTAGATTATTTACATTTCATTTATCTTACCTTAATAATTGTTAGACAGTGGAAGCATTAGCTGGTAAGTCACCATAGCCAGAAGCTAGCTCCCTTGGTAGTGGTGAACATAGGTACAGCTTTTTATATATTCTCATCTGTATAGTAATTAGACAGACAACAGATGTGAGGTAGAGACCAAGGAAACAAATGGGAATTGTTTTGAATAACGCAATCGTACTTGTTTCTTGCCACTGTTTATCAATGACAAAATGTCTGGTACTGTTATTACTCCATTATCATTTGTATTCCCAATTGTGAAGCGTGCTAAAGATATATCTCATACCTGTATCGTTCTGCAGCAATATGCACAATTCTAATTTTTTAATAGCAAATGAAAGGTGCAATTTAGTCAGGCCCTGTATGCAATAAATGAACCCAATTTACTAATGCATTATTATTTTTTGTTGTATTCTTAGCCTTCTTTTAGCCTTCGCTTCACAGTTGTTCCAGAGTTGCAAGCCAGACTTTGCGAAGGAGGTCTCTCTGCAGCACTCAACCATTAAGGAATTGTTGTTGGACACTTTGGGCCAGATTCACGTAGAAGTGCGGCGGCGTAACGTATCGTAGATACGTTACACCGCCGCAAGTTTTCATCGCAAGTGCCTGATTCACAAAAGCACTTGCAATGAAAACCTACGCTGGCGGCCTCCGGCGTAAGCCCGCGTACTTCAAATGTGCGTGTGCCATTTAAATTAGGCGCGCTCCCGCGCCGGACCTACTGCGCATGCTCCGTTTCTAAATTCCCACCGTGCTTTGCGCGAAGTGACGTAATTTTTTCGAACGGCGACGACGTGCGTAGCGTACTTTCGTATTCCCGGACGTTTTATGCAAGACAAAATAACATTTTAAATTTCGACGCGGGAATGACGGCCATACTTTAAACAGAAAATATAAAGTGGATAGGAAAAAAGGCGCTGCCTAAGTGTATTTCTACACCTATGTGATCCTGATGTGGGTCTACCTAGACCAATGTGGGTAATGAATACCCCACTGAGTACAATTCACACTGGACTGACTGAGGTCTATGCTGGTAAGAGTCCCACAATGCCAAAGGGCTGAGGGGGCATGAGCTCAAGGGCCGTCAGCTACACTTAGAGTACTATAAAATGGGTGTAACTAGATGTTGGAAACCAACACAAATGTACTGAAAGTGTGCTGCTAGACAGTGGGGTGCCTGAACTGATATATCTCTATATGTGACGGCTAACACAGTATACAGACACAAATATATAAACACTCGCAGATTGCAACAGGTGCTATTAAGAAACAAATAGTATGAACCCGGTGGTGGTTCCAATATTAATCCAGCAAGAGTTATATATAAAATTAAAAATAACTAAATAAATAAACCAAAATGAATAGTAGCCAAAAAACACAGTTACATGGATATCACATGCAGTGATAGTGCATAGTATATCAGCAACACAAGTCCACCCTGTGATCCACACAGGAAAATGTTTTTTGGAAAAAGATGCAAATAGCTGGCAGCCTGTAAGGAACAATTGTATATAGTGTCTATAAATTTCCAAAAGGAGATAGTGTGAAAATATAGAGCTCTTGATGAGGCAATTGGAGTCCAGTGAAGGGGTCTGGCTTGTGAAAAAGAGGTGCTCCTATATCACACTCCGACGTGCTCCCGGTGCTCCCCTCAAGGTTCCCCACTCACCAGATAAAGGTCCCCTCTTGGGGTAACATGCGCGTATTGCCGGGTCTTATAGACATTCCTCTGCTCCAATCTTTCCTCCTTCCTTCAAATGGATTTCAGGCTTCCAATGTTTCCACGACTTTGCTGCCTTAATTCTCTTACCGGATGTTGTAGACTTACGTGTTTGTACAAACAGCAAGTCATAAACGGTTTGTTGGTCTCAGCAGACCCACGAACTCTGCACAAATGGTCAATCCAGGTGATGATGGCTGTATCAATCCTGTTCGTCCGAAGGAGACAATTGGACAGATTGGGGTAAGGTGTTCCATAGGATTGGAGAGGCTCTGGATAAGTCCTGGAGGCGAGCATGGGAGGAGGTGACAAGGGAGCTAGAGAGCAGGATGTCTTAGGAGGAACAAAGTGAACGACTAGGTTGGTATTTAGAGACTAGGCTAGTGATGTAGCTGGGGGCAGAGTTGTGAATGGCACTCCTAAACCTTGTGGACAGCCTTCCCAGAAGAGTTGAAGCTGGTATAGTTGAAAAGTGAGGGCCAACTCAATATTGAACCCTACGGACTAACACTGGGATGACATTAAAGTTCATGCACGTGTAAAGGCAGGTGTCCCAATACTTTGGTAATATAGTGTAGCTAAGGTCAGTTTATCCCACTGTACACACATTGATAGGAGTACATTTTTTTTCCTTTTTTTCATGCAGCTAATTGTTTGGTTATTTGTGAAGAATAACGTTTTTCAATTTATTGTGCTCATTTTACATACAAAAAATATAGGTCTTTTATCTTGTCTTTCAAAAAGCAGCTGGAGCTCAGTTTTATTAATGGTCCTGCTCCTTTTATTTGTGACTGCTACAGAGAATTATGGTAAAATGGAGCGCCTAGTAACAATGCTGTTTTATTTACATCCACTGAGTGTTCTAAGCAAATGACCTTGTAGGGGAGAGACAGAAATGTATTGCAATAAGATGATCTAGAATTGCCCAAAGAATCAGGTAGATGGCAGCGTTAATAATTTAGAAACCATCACTCTGTGAGTTGTAAATAATACAACCGTATTAAGGGTTTCCTGACTGTGCTGCATGCATTGGTAGCATATTATTCACCTTGAAATCAGGAAGGACCTTTTTTCATTGCGGTTCTTCCTTTGCTGCATATAGAAACACAGCACATGCTTATTTATTTACTGGTGTTCTTAATGCATGGAGCACAGAGTACCATTCTTTAGTACATCTCAGCTTCAGATACAAGGATTATAGAAAGCATAAGTAAACTTGTGTATGTATATGTACATCTGTGTGTGTATATATCTTATAGGAGCATCCTCTACCTGTATTGTGGAAATGTATGACCAGTAGAGGTTTCCATACTACAAAATTCAGACATGGCATATTTTTTCTACTCTGAAGTTGTATCTAATACTACAAACCTAAACCACTTAAGCCCCGGACCATTTTGAAGCTAAAGGACTAGGCCACTTTTTGCGATTCGGCACTGCGTCGCTTTAACTGACAATTGCGGGGTCGTGCGACGTGGCTCCCAAACAAAATTGGCGTCTTTTTTTTTTACACAAATAGAGCTTTCTTTTGGTTGTATTTAATCACCTCTGAGGTATATTAAAAAAAACTTTTTTTCCCCTCAGTTTAGGCCGATACGTATTCTTCTACATATTTGTATTTGGTAAAAAAAAATCGCAATAAGCAGTTATTGATCGGTTTGCGTAAAAGTTATAGCGTCTACAAAATAGGGGATAGTTTTTTGGCATTTTTATAAAAAAATTTACTAGTGTTTTACTAGTAATGGCAGTGATCAGAGATTTTTATCGTGACTGCGACATTATGGCGGACACATCGGACACTTTTGACACATTTTTGGGACCATTGTCATTTTTACTGCGATCAGTGCTATAAAAATGCACTGATTACTGAGAAAATGACACTGGCAGTGAAGGGATTAACCACTAGGTGGCGCTGTATTTGCTAAGTGTGCCCTAGTGTGTGATTCTTACTGTAGGGGGGCGTGGCCTGGCGTGACACGTCACTGATCGTCGTTCCCTATGACAGGGAACAGATGATCACTGCCACTGCCTCTAGGAAGAACGGGAAAAGGTTTGTTTACACTTACCTCTCCCCATTCTTCAGCTCTGTGACCCGATCGCGGGTGCGGTCACAGAGCTCAGGACCGGGTCGCGAGTGCGCGACCCACGGCTGGGCTCTTAAAGGCAACGTACCTGTATGCGCTTGTGCCCAGCCGTGCCGCTCTGCCAACGTATATCGTCATGCGGCGGTCCTTAAGCGGTTATTGTGTGTGATTACTCTGTTTGGTGAGGAAATACATTGAGAAAATCAGCAAGAGTAAATCACCAAATTCCAAAGCCCAACTACATATTGTACATAGTTACATTGTTAGTCTGGTTGAAAAAAGACCATCTAGTTCAACCATTAAAATGTAAAATGTTTTTTTTTTACAATACTATATACACAATCTTTTACCTACAGTTGATCCAGAGGAAGGCAAAACAAAAAAAAAACAGCAAAGCATGATCCAATTTGCTCCAGCAGGGGAAAAAAATCCGTCCTGATCCCCAGAGAGGGAATCGAATATTCCCTGGATCAACTTTACCTATAAATATTAGTATCCAGGTATATAATGTACATTTAGAAAAGAACCAGGCCCTTTTTAAAGCAATCTACTGAGCTGGACTGAACTAGCTCTTGAGGGAGTTTATTAGACATTTTCACAGCTCTTAGGCCTTGTACACACGTCCGAGAATCTCGTCAGGAAAAACCCGTCGTTTTCCCTGACGAGATTCTTGGCAAGAAACTCTTGCCGCCGGAGTGTATAGACTTTTGTTTCAAAAGAACCGCAGTTCTCTTGAAAGGAAAGAACGCGGTGACGTCATCGCGTACCACAAGCATGCGCTCGTCACATTCAATGCCGTCGCTGCCATTTTGCTTCACCCTTCCTATGCCGTGGAATCTACCGCGCATGCGTCAAAGTCATTTCGAGCATGCGCTGATTTCCACGGCGACAGGTAAGTATACACACTCTCTGGTTTCTCGTCAGGAAACAGGTCGACAAGAATCTCGACGAGAAAAAAGAGAGCAGATTCTTTTTTTTTTCTCGTCGAGATTCTGGCCAGATTTCCAGACGAGAAACCTGAATGCCACGTACACACAAACGGGAATCTCGGCAAGAAGCAGTTTTCTTGCTGGTTTTTGCTGAAAAACCCGGTCGTGTGTACGAGGCCTTCCTGTGAGGAAGACTTTCCATATTTGGAGATTAAATCTCTTTTCCTCCAGATGTAAAGAGTGCCTCTTGTCCTCTGTGAATAACTCAACACCAAGTTCACTATATGGACCACTAATGTACATTGTCCCCATTAGATGTCTCTTCTCTTACTAAGGATTTGTACAGGGGCAAAATTATATCTCTCTCTCTAGAGTCCATACCTCTCTTAATACAAGAAAGGATTTTACTCACGTTTGAAACCTCTGCTTGGCATTGCGTTCCATTATTAAAGTAATACTAAAGTGTTGTTTTTTTTTCTTTAAAAATAACAAACATGTTATACTTACCTGCTCTGTGAAATGGTTTTGCACAGAGCAGCCTGGATCCTCCTCTTTTCGGGTCTTTTTTCGGTGCTCCTGGCCCCTCCCTCCTGTCGAGTGCCCCCACAGCAAGCATCTTGCTATGGGGGCACCCGAGCCGAGCCACAGCTCTGTGTGTCCATTCAAACATGGGGCAATGGTTTGGCCCTGCCCCCTATCTTTCCTGATTGGTTAACTGACTTTGACAACTGCGGAAGCCAATGGCGCAGCTGCTGTGTCTCAGCTAGGCATGAGCCGAACACCTCCCCCCGTTCGGTTCGCACCAGAACCTTCGAACAGACCGAACGTTTGCGCATTTAGAACCCCATTGAAGTCTATGGGACTCGAACGTTCGAATTCAAAAGTGCTCATTTTAAAGCCTAATATGCAAGTTATTGTTATAAACCCGGGTCTTGCCCCAGGGAACATGTATCAATGTAAAAAAAAGTTTTAAAAACGGTCATTTTTTCTAGAGCAGTGATTTTAATGATGCTTAAAGTGAAAAATTCCTTTAAATATCGTACCTGCTGGATGTCTATAGTATGCCTGGGAAGTGGCACGTGTTTAGAACGGTCCTTGCACAAAATGAGATTACTATAAGAAAAAAGTAATTTAAAACTGCTTGCGGCTTTAATGTAATGTCTGGTCCCTGCAATATAGATGAAAATCATTGAGAAAATAGCATGGGTATCCCCCCCTCCCCCCAGGTCATTAGAAGCCCCTTTGGCCCTATATACTTTAAACAGCAGTATACAGGCGGTGCAAACAAGACAGGGACTGTAGGTTTGTTGTTAAGTAGAATCTGTTTGTAATCTTGAACTGGTACTTTTTTAAAGTGTAGCTCGAGCCATAAAATCTATTTTTAAGCTTTTCTGAAAACATAGAGAAGGGTTATCACCCCTGTAACATTTGTTTTGCTGTCTGTGTGCATCTGTTCAGAAGATTTTAATTCACTTTCTGTCCCAATGTAAAGAAGAGAATTTCCCTTCCTAGGGGTAGATTTCCTCTCACTTCCTGTTGTCTTCTTCCGTTTGCAAGTAGGAGTCGTTTGTAAGTTGGATGTTAAACAGGGGCAGCAAAATTGGGCCTTAGGCACTGGTGCTGGTGCCACAACACTGCAGCCCCTCACAGATACTCTAGTTGGAGCGCAGGAATGAGCCCGCTGCAAAGTAATGCTTAAAAAATTGTAATTACACACCCCTGTTAAACAGGGGCAGAAAAATTGGGCCTTAGGCACTGGTGCTGGTGCCACAACACTGCAACCCCTCACAGATACTCTAGTTGGAGCGCAGGAATGAGCCTGCAAAAAAATAAAATATTCGGTTACATCAGCATCAGGTGCTTGGTAGCTGGTGGTGATCCAAGCCTGATTCATTTTTATGAAGGTCAGTCGATCGACCGAGTCAGTGGAGAGGCGCACCCTGTGTTCGGTTACAAAGCCTCCAGCAGCACTGAATGTGCGTTCTGAAAGAACACTGGATGCAGGACAAGCCAGTAGCTCAATTGCATACTGTGCAAGCTCTAGCCAGTGATCCATCCTCAAGACCCAGTAAGCCAGAGGATTTTTGGTGGGAAAGGTGTCCAAGTCTAATCTTGCCCCTAGGTATTCCCGCACCATGTAAAACAGACGCTGGCGATGGTTGCTGGAACCGGTCATACCTTGGGGCTGCGGACTAAAAAATTGTCTGAACGCATCAGTCACCTTCTCCACCACTCCTTCTGTGACTGACTGAAGCCTCAGCAACACGTTGTCCAGGACCAGGATTTTGTAACCTCCCAGTCTCTGGGAACGCGTTGCACAGACCTTTCTGCAAGGCCTCCCGAAGATGTTTCATCTTCTAATCCCTCTGCGCCGGCAAGATAAGGTCCGCAACCTTACTCTTGTAACGTGGATCAAGGAGGGTTGCCAGCCAGTAATGATCCCTCTCCTTGATAGCACGAATACAAGGATCCTTACGCAGGCTTTGCAGGATCAGGGAGGCCATACAATGTAGGTTTGCTGAGGCATTCGGTGCGGAGTGCTCTGGGTCACTGAGGACGACATGATCCACAGCCACCTCGTCCCAGCCACGTACAAGTCCATGGGTTTCTTGGGACTGTAATTGATCCCTTGAAGACTGCTGCTGATGCTGAGTGCTAGGCTCCACCTCCATGCTAACACAATCCTCCTCCTTCTCCTCTCTGTCCTCTTCCTGTGTGATAGGCGGGCAAGCAGGAACACTGTTTGGATAAAGGTGGCCTTGAGAGGTAAGGAAGTCCTCCTCTTCCTCCCTCTGTTCTGCCTCAAGGGCCCTGTCCATTATTCCACGCAGCGTGTGCTCCAACAGGTGAATAAGAGGGACAGTCTCACTGATGCATGCACTGTCACTGCTCACCATCCTCGTGGCCTCCTCAAATGGTGACAGGACAGTGCATGCATCCCCGATCATGGCCCACTGGCGTGGGGAAAAAAACAAGCTCCCCTGACCCTGTCCTGCTGCCATATTGGCACAGATACTCATTGATGGCCCTCTGCTGCGTGTGCAGCCGCTGCAGCATGGCCAACATAGAGTTCCACCTGGTGGGCATGTCACAGATTAGGCGGTTCTTGGGCAGGTTGTATTCCTTTTGGAGGTCTGCCAGCCGAGCACTGGCATTATATGACCGTCGGAAATGCACACAGACTTTCCTGGCCTGCTTCAGGACATCCTGTAAGCCCAGGTACCTGCCCAAGAACCGCTGCACCACCAAGTTAAGGACATGAGCAAAACAGGGCGCATGGGTCAATTGTCCCTGTCGAAGGGCAGAGAGGAGGTTGGTGCCATTGTCGCAAACCACTATTCCTGGCTTAAGCTGGCATGGCGTCAACCACCTCTGAGCCTGCCCCTACAGAGCTGACAGATCCTCTGGCTCAGTGTGGCTCCTGTCCCCCAAGCACACCAACTCAAGCACCGCATGGCATCTCTTTGCCTGCGTACCTGCGTAGCCCCTTGAATGCCTACGGAGCACCGCTGGTTCCGAGGACACATCAGCACAGGAAGAGGCCCCAGAGGAAGAAGAAAAGGAGGGGGTGGAGGATAGAGGTGTGTCAAAACCAGTAGTAGCATTTTGGAGGCGTGGTGGCGGAACAACCTCCAACACAGTGCATTTGATGGGCACAGTGAGGCTGCAATTTTTTTCGTTTGCGCCCCCCCAAAAACTTTGAGCAACAGCCGCCACTGTATAGAAGTTTTATAGAAATTATATCTATAAATTATTAATTTATATTTTAGTAAACCATATCATAACCACATATTTAGTCTAAATAAAAGTCCTTGTCAAATAGGTATTAAATAATTTGAACTCTTGGTTGGAATCAGAACTATTGAGCGGTCTTGTCTGAGAAACATTCCTTGTACTACAACAGTAACGGTTAATTTAATACTGTGTGAAATGGAAGCCAGTAGTGAAACTGAGGCTACATGATACACCAGCAGGATTTACTGGAAGATGACTCCTAATGCCAGAAAGAGTGAAGGTGAAAGGACATACTATATGTAAAACAGGTTAAGGTAGCTCTACTGTATTTCTAAAGCAGTCAGTCTGAAGCTGCAAAATCTCAGAGAACACCTACTAACAATACTTTTATAACAGTTAATCACATTTCATAGACTTGAAAAAAGGTGGATTGGAAGCAACCTTTTTTGTCATAGAAATTCACATTTACATTTTTTCTGGGAGGATTGGTAAAAGAAAGCATCTCTGCGTGGTGTTTATATTTTAAAGCTTGGATTTATACTGTAATTAATACTGTAATTAACACAAATAGTGAGCGATTGACATTGGTGTAGAGCTGGGGTCTTCAAACCTTTGAAACAAAGAGCCAGTTTACGGTCCCTGACACATTGGGGGGGGGGGGGGGGGGGGAGACTGCGGCCATTGAGTGTAGAAAAGGCCCCAATGTCAGTGGGAAAAAACAATGCCCCGTCTTTGGTGTCAGGGGGAGGAATGGTGTCCCATCAATGGTGTCATTGGGCCCCATTGTTGGTGCCATTGGGAGGAATTTTTCCTCATCATTGGTGTCATTGGGAGGAATAGTGCCCCATAATTTTTTTTAATAAGTTTTTATTTTATTCCTTTATGTGTCTACATTTACATCAGTCTATATTATAAAAAAAAATCCCCATCATTGGTAGCATTAGGTTTCATTGTTGGTGTCATTGGGAGAAATTGGACCCCATCATTGGTGTCATTGCGAGGGATTGCGCACCACTGTTATTATCAGTGGATGTAATAGTGTCCCAAGGGCTGGATAAAAGCAAGCAAAGGGCCACAGTTTGGGGACCACGGGTGTAGAGTGATAAAAAGGTGATCATTCATCCAGGAAATGACATTCTAAGATTTTACGTTTATTAGCAAATAACAGAAAAGACACCAAGGCGCTGAACCTTCTTAACCAATGGTGACCAGAGATGTCCCAACAAGTTCTGCTGCTATGGAATCCTACTTGAGGATAGACAAAACAAATAATCGGCACACAGACACAGTGCAAGGACAATGCGGGTGATGTAATGATGGTGGCAATGTCTATGCGTGAACAAACTGCTTATCCGTGGCAATCAGATGTCAGGACAATCCAATGCCACATATAACTTGGCAATAGATGCACTATTGTGAAGGCAGTGTAGTAATATAAACAGATGCCCAGTATTGTTGCATTGTCCAAATGGGTACTTTTTTTGCCTAAACATTAAAAAAAAGTCAACAGAACAGAATAGAAAAGAGCATGACTGCTGAGGCGCAATGATCCCAGGTACCCCTTACTACCAAATTATGTACATAAACCTTCCCCCTTGCCCCTTCATCCCAATAAATAAACACTCTTACAACCATTAAGTTGGAAAGGGCAAGGCCACAGCTTTATTAAAAGAAAACATAACGTTTTCAACATTCAACATTTTATAACCAATGCCAGTCACAGTTGTACTGTGAGCACACAATTCCAAAAGGGTGGAGGGGCCTGTCCTTACCATAAGTGCTGGACAGGCCGCCTACTTCCGGTGTCCATAAAGGGCATGGCCCACTACAGCCATGTTCTGCTGGCAAGGTCAAGAAAATCGCAGCAAGCTGTGACATACCATAACAAAAAAGGGGCGGGAGGGTGGGCAGCTCTTCCCAGCACGCTTCCAAAAAGACCCAGAATTCCCTGGGGCGATCCCTTTTATCTGATCTCAGGCCCAACCCATCCCCCAAACTAACCAATTTTTACGTGACCACCACCTTGTCCAGTACCTGGCCATGCCCCCATCAGTCAAGGCTCTCTTTCCCTAGGGGGCTCAAGAGGCCTTCATTATAAAATTCCACAATTTAACAGCAAAATGGTAAGGTGCTTACTACGGGGTCCGTGGTGTGCACACCTCTCTGGGGACTTTTTTTATTATGTTCTGTGACCTTGATATAAGGTTTTGAGCAATAAAGTACCTATTTTGGATAATGCAGCAATACTGGATATCTGTTTATAATACTACTCTGCCTTCACAATAGTGCATCTATTGCCAATTAATAGGGACATTGGATTGACCTTACTATTGGTTGTCACGGTTAAGCAGTTTGTTCACGCATAGACACTGCCACCATCATTTACATGACCCACATTGTCCTTGAGCTGTGTATATGTGCTATTTATTAGCAATTACTGTGATGTGGTTGTTGTTTTTTCTTAGTTCAGATGCTTGATGAAGGGGTTAATCTAAACCTTTTTTTTGCGATTGTTTGGCTACTAGTAGAGACTGGTGGGTTGTACTGTCTTAATAGTTCTAACACCCACATTTGCTGACATGACAATCTGCTTATGTTGATTTTAATTTGATAAAATGATCCCCAACAATAAATTACCAGTCAGCTTTCTACTACATGAAGTTGCTGATAGCCTAAATGTTGTTATGGGAGGCAGAAAATCATTGCTGATTGCAGTACATCAGAGTTAGGCAACCTTTCAGAGGTTAAGCTCTACCTGGACAACATGGAGAAAATAAAAGGTCACAGGGGGGGGGGGGGGATAAAAACACATAGTGTGTCACAGTAGCGTAATCTGATTTGCTCCAAATCACCCCCCCCCACACAGTACTTTTCTCTGCCCCCCCACAGTGGTGTCCTCTACCCCCTTTCACATAACCCCCCACCCCAGTAATATACTATGTCCCTTCACTGTAGTGGTCTCTGCCCCCCCCCCCCCCACACACACACACGGTAGTGGCTTCTGCTGTTTCCTCTGCCCCCCTCTCCCAAAGAAGCGTTCATAACAGCAATATGTAGGTAGCTCCCCCCTATCTTACAGTAACTGTACATCCGAGCGGAGTGAGACGCAGCACAGTGCTGGATGGAGGGTGGGTGCTGCCAGAGTTAACTTGATGTTAACAAGCTGATGATTGGTTGCTAGGACTGCTTAAAAATCAACCATCTGCTACTTAACTTGCAAAGGTTAACTAAAGCAGCTTTAGGAAAAAGGGGGTTCCAGATATAGAAACACATAGAAAAGTGGTGCCTACGTCCTATCGAATGTAGAAAAAAATGGTTTGAGGCCAGGTTCACACCTATGCGAATTGAGTGCGGCTTAAACCACATCCAATTCGCAGAACATTTTAAAACACATTGTTTTCAATGAGGCTGGTTCACATATGTGCGATGCATTCGCAGTGCGCATTGCCACCAAACCGTGTGCGTCTTTTAGGCATTGCGGTGCGGCTCAGGTGCGAATTCAAGCCCATTATCTTCTATGGGTACGCAGCTGATTCGCAGATGTGTTCAGTTCTCTTCAGGAATTTCTCTCATTCAGCTCAATACACTTCTCCCCCACTCTCCTCTCACCCGTAACTTCTCCCAGGTCTCCAAATTCGCATCTAAAACGTTGCTAATCTACTGAACACTTCTCTTATATCTGCAGAGATAAGAGAGCTGAAATTCGCACCGCACTAGTGTGATTCCGGCCTAACTTTTTTGGACTTTCATGGTACCATACAAAGGCTAAACATAACCAAGGCAGATATATAAAATTTAATTTATTAAACAAATATTTAAAACATACAAAACATCTAAAAGTTATAGATTGGAAAACGTATCTTGCAAATTCAGCTCTACAAAGTTACAAATGGGATGATCACTAGAAGATGACAGTTATCAACCAGAACATATACAGTACCATCTGTATATTGGATGCTCAACATGTTTGGCGGGGAACACCACTGCGTCTTCAGGAGCTTGTAGTACAGTATTATTATAGAGCAAACATCATAATTTTAATGCCAGAAAACCCAAATGGGGTACAAGTCCCACACTGGGGGGTGCACACCCTCCCGTCATAGTCACAAATGTAACTAAAGCAGCTGCCATGCTCCTGCCCTCCACCCAGCACTGTTTTGCCTCTCACTCTCTAGTAAAAGGAGAGTGGTTACAACTGGGGGGGGGGAGCATTGGTAAAGCCCTCTGATTGTGATCTATGTGTTGGCTTCCAGCAATCAACAGGCAGATTGTGATCTAAGGCCCCGTACACACGACCAGTTTCCTCGGCAGAATTCAGCTTCCGACCGAGTTTCTGGCTGAATTCTGCCGAGAAACCCGGCCGTGTGTACAATTTCGCCGAGGAAGCCGACGAGGAGCTCGACGAGGAAATAGAGAACATGTTCTCTATTTCCTCGTTGTTCTATGGGAGCTCTCGGCCCGCCGAGCTCCTCGGCGGCTTCAGGGCTGAACTGGCCGAGGAACTCGATGTGTTTGGCACGTTGAGTTCCTCGGCCGTGTGTACGGGGCCTAAGGGTTTCCGAACTGGCAGTATATAATGGTAATTTAATAAAAATTCAGCTCCTCATTTCTTTTAGGCCTCTCTTTAGGGTAAACAATGGTAATCTGTGGGGTTGCTACAGTATATCTAGGATATTGAACATATTTTAGAAAATTTTAAAGACTCTCAAGAAAACAAAGCATTCATCTAAAAAGAGACCTTATTGTCATATGAGATCCATTACACAGGCTAGCTATAGATGTAAATGATTTCAATATACAGTCATTCTTATTAAATATGGATTGTTTTTCAAAATATTCAGAAACCTCATCTTAATGAGAAAAAAATCTCTTGCATCATTAATATTATCATTAAGTCTAGACTGAAAAAGGTACAGGTCTCCAAGGGAAATACCATAGTTTCAGACAAAATACCTTTCTCCAGCAGAGTTCAAAGATTACTAGTCTTTAATATGTTTCATCCAATGAACAAGCTAAGAGGATGATCCAGGCTGTAGAATTATTTTCAAGAAGTTATTCTGCACAGGATGATGATGGAGATGTACTTTTTACAGTATTTGTTATACCTATCAGTTATATGTGGAGATAGTGTTGAGAAGTATCTGAAGAAACCTGAAATACCTGAGAGGTCCGAATAAAACATTGAAAAAGCGCAACTATAGTAATATAAATATGCAATTTTTCACACAAAGAAAACATACCCTACCATGGAGCTGTAGTCGTACAATGTGGGAAGACCATGTTTCAGGAGAGATCAAGAAATAAATGACACAACTATTATTAAATGGATGTGGTACATACAGCATCCCGAAAGATGCAACTATGCATTCAGTCCTACTCTACTGAAATATCCTATCAAGCAATCCAGAGACCTTGCGATTTAAGAATCGGTGTTACCATTTATAAAATCACCAGGTTTACAAAAGTGCGTTCACAGCACGCAACACTAAAGAGACGTGTTGTGTTATGCCATGTCAACCAACTCAACAGGACATTTGATTTAGAATGGATGACACAGCATTTGGCTTTACTGGCTCTATCTTCTTATATAAATTTTCTATTTGGCCTTCCTTTGGCTTTAGTAAATATGACTTAAATTTAAAATACAGTTTCTTGAACAGCCAGTAAGACCCTTCTCTCAAGATTGATATTTCTGCTGCTTGAAAGACCAGACCATTTGCTTTTAGCTATCATTATAAATGTAACCGTTAAAGGCAGACTTTTGAAATGTTCCCCTCTTTTTTATATCTTGTTGGCACTGTGAAGGAAAGCTTTCCTGATGTTGAGATCCTCAGGGAATGACCTTTCTCTCCATTCCTCTGACATGCATCTTTTTTGAAGTTCTCAAATGTTTAGTCAGTGCCTTAGATGCAACTACAGTCAGGCCTCGTACACACGGCCGAGTTTCTCGGCAAAAACCAGCAAGAAGCTTGCTGGGTTTTTTTTTTTTGCCGAGGAAACCGGTCGTGTGTACACTTTTCAATGAGGAAACCGCCGAGGATCTCGTCGGGCCAAAAAGAGAGCATGTCTTCTTTTTCCTCGACGGCAATGGGAAAATTTGGCTCGCCGAGATCCTCAGGGGCTTCACAAGGAACTTGACGAGCAAAACGATGTGTTTCGCCCGTTGAGTTCCTCAGACATGTGTACGAGGCTTCACAAGTGAACCAAGAGCACACTGTTGAGTAGATTAATACTATGTAAAAATATATTTTTAAAGCAGAACTTTACCCATAAGAACTTGATAAAAAAATAATGTTCTTTAACAAGGAACATACATCCACATTAATAATTATGGTACCAAAACTAGTGAGTGCTGTAAATTACCTCCAGCATTGCCCCTTGTTTCTTTTTGCTGGAGGTTGCCATTTTGCTGAAGCCCAGAGCCCCTGAGCAGCAGTAAAGATTTAGGCTGTCAGCAGATCAGCCTTTAATGGCTCCAATATTCAGTCACAATGCCAACAATGGAGAGCAACTGTGCATGTGCAGAGCAGGGTGAGACAGTGTATTACTAGATTTTAAACAGTATAGGCACTTACAAGCACTTCCGCACTGCGTCGCTTTAACTGACAATTGCGAGGTTTGCTCCCAAACAAAATTGACGTCCTTTTTTCCCCACAAATAGAGCTTTCTTTTGGTGGTATTTGATCACCTCTGCGGTTTTTATTTTTTGCGCTATAAACAAAAATAGAGCGACAATTTTGAAAAAAAAAGGAATATTTTTTACTTTTTGCTGTAATAAATATCCCCCAAAAATATATAAAAAAACATTTTTTTTCCTCAGTTTAGGTCGATATGTATTCTTCTACATATTTTTCGTAAAAAAAATCGCAATAAGCGTTTATTGATTGGTTTGCGCAAAAGTTATAGCGTCTACAAAATAGGGGATAGTTTTATGGCATTTTTATTAATATTTTATTTTTTTTCTATTTTTTTATCAGTACTGTGACCTTATGGCGGACACATCGGACACTTTTGACACATTTTTGGGACCATTGGCATTTTATAGCGATCAGTGCTATAAAAATGCATTGATTACTGTAAAAATGCCACTGGCAGGGAAGGGGTTAACACTAGGGGGTGAGGAAGGGGTTAATTATGTTCCCTGGGTGTGTTCTAACTGAAGGGGGGGTGGGACTGACTGGGGGAAATGACTGATCGCTGTTCATACATTGTATGAATATGCGATCTGTCATTTCTCCCCCTGACAGGACCAGGAGCTGTGTGTTTACACACACAGCTCCCGGTTGTCACTATGTAACGAGCGATTGCGGGTGCCCGGCAGTGGTCCTGCCCGCCGGGCACACGCGTCAGCACCAGCGCTGAGCAGGGGGCGCGCGCGCCTCCGGTGGCGCGCACGCGCCCCTAATGGCTGAAATGCGAGATGATGTAATATTACGTTGTTTCACGCAGCCGACCTGCCGCCGTCAAACTGCCGGCGGCTGGTCGGCTAGTGGTTAAGTTCCTGATACCTATAGTGAAAAACCTATTCTTTTGGCATGTTCATATTAAAAGTTTAAAAAATAATAGTAAATATGGTGCCAACTTTGTACAAAACATAAGCAAGTCAATGTGATTAAACATGTGCCGCTGCCCCTTTGAATGGATATCCCACCTTTAAACTATACTATATATGAAAAGTCAGGGGCTACTATACCACTGCAGTTATTCTTAAAAATTAAAAAAATACAGTGTAATTAAGAGTAACTTGGTTTGGGAGTGTTTTGATTTGCGAGCAATTTTTTTTATTATTATTCTGACTCGGTTTGCGAGTGTTGACTCGCAAGACAAGGAGAATTCAAGCTTAATAGGCCTGCAGTACCTCATTTGGCCTGAGGTACGGGGGCACAGGAAACGAGCCAAAGTGTCCTTGGGCCTTTTCGGACATTTTTGGCTCTCTCTGGCACCCCACCTCCGGCCGCATTCGGTATGGCATCACATTGAAGTCAATGCGGAACACATTATTTTAGTTTCCATTGACTTCAATGGGAAAACTCGCTTTGATATGCAAGTACTTTGGATTACGAGCATAGTCCTGTAACGGATTATGCTCATAATACGAGGTTCAACTGTATGTGTAATAAACATAAATTTATTAAAAGTTGATTCACAAAATGTATAAGTAATAAAAGTCCACTGATAGTCATTCTTAAAATCCTCCAACTGCTGTGCGTTGGCGTCATTTCCTTTCGGGTCTCAAAAATCACTTCCGGGTTGTTGGAACGCACGCCGGCTTGGACAGAGCGGCCAGCAGTGCACTGTGCACACTAGGCTTTTTATTTTGGTGCTAATGGCAGCACCCCTCAATGTAGGTGTACATCTGTTTTTATACTCATTTATTTAAAGTAAACAATATTACACTATCCTGGAGTATCATACTTTCTTCTGGGTCCCGATGGTTTAAATGAGATAAGCAAATTTGGAGGAGCCAGTTGTTGATGCGATTGTATATGGCAGTATACGTTGATTATTAGAACTGTGATCTGAGAAGTGATATCGGGTGATATCCTTAAATAACCAAGGCCTGTTTAATACTCACGGTTGGTGAGCGTGAATTTTATACACTCTGTGGTGAAGCACTAATGGAAGGAGATTCAAGCATTTTGTATCTCAATGCACAGTGGTTGGAGGATTTTAAGAAAGACTATCCATGGACTTTTATTACTTATACTTTATGTTAATTGATTTTTAAGAATTTATGTTTATTACACAGATTTTTTTGATTTTTTTTATGAATAATTGGCGTAGTATAGTAGCGCCTGCCTTTTCATGTATAGTATGTCCATATTTAGGCCTCATGTGCACTGGATGTTAAAATAACATTATAAAAAACACCAGTAGCTTTGCAGTGAGTTTTTCAAAGTTTTTTTGGGGCGCTTTCCCATGTTAGCGTTTTCTCGTTTTTTTATTTCAATGGATCAGAGACATTAAAAAATGCTGGTGAGCCATGTTTTTTTAGCGTTTATCTGCGTTTATCAGCGTTTTATGACGTTAGAACATTTTTACAGCTGAAAAACCCACTAGTTGTTTTTTTTACAGCCAAAAGACAGTTGATAACACATAGGATAACAAAATGGAGAGTTTATTGACTGCAGAAAAAAACATCTGAAGCCAAAAACTGCTGCTGTAAAAACGTCCAAAAACATCCAGTGTGCATGAGGCCAGAGCCCATTTACACAGGGGCAACACAAAGTCTTCCAGCACACCTTTGGGAGGCAACTTGGACACGACTTGAGTATGAATCATCAGGCAACTTACAAGGCAACTTCAAGTTGCCTCCAGGACAGTACAAGGCAACTTCAAGTTGCCTCCAGGACAGGAGGCTTTCCAGTGGCCAATCAAACAACAATCAGCTCTGGGGGAGGGAGGGGTTTGCCTGAGAAATGTATGTTATCTTCCTGTATTGTTGCTTCAGTTAAGACAGTGATCCAACTTCTGAGGCGACTTCCATCGAAATCAATGGGTACAAGTTGCCTACAAGTTGCCTAGAAGTCGGATTGAAGTAGTACAGGAACCTTTTTTGAAGTCAGAGCGACTGCAGTAGTGTGCATTAAGACGGCTCCATTCACCTACATTGATTTTCTCATGCAGGGTGATTTGAGGCAACTAGGGGTGACTTGGGGTGGGGCGACTTGAAGTTGGATCCAAAGTCGTCCCTGTGTGAATGGGCTCTAAA